>NC_142939.1:63933386-63955886 GCF_046866305.1 Octopus bimaculoides
TTAATCAACGGAAAAGGGCGCAAAATGTGCGATTCTGCTGCTGAATCCGCAATAAGTATTTCCTATTTGTTTGTAATTGCTGAAACGTATTTCTTATCTGAAATTCAAGAGTTCGGTGGAATCCTAAGACCTAAAAATGAGATGTAGTCTTTCAGCTACATAGAAGCTGTATTTCTCAAATCTATTTACATATGACAGGGATTTTTTCTACGATAATCTCATTGATGGTATATGGCGTGAAGTTGGTTTTCGAACCCAATTAATGGATAGCCAACTTAATGACTTTACTTTCGTTGATGTCTCGAAAAGAAGATCTCGCTCTCACTTTTTTGCTGATCCTACCTTATCGGAACAGTAAACTAAATGTGTGTATGTATGTTTTTTATTGTTTTATTTCAATATTTCTCGCCAATAGAGAAAGAATTGGTTTCTATCGTAGATCCAAGTCACTTTCATTGGAATTTCAACATCAACAACAGCGTATTTTTGTATGTATGTATGTAGGTATGTATGTATGTATGTATGTACACGTGCAGATTCATACGTTTTGTAATCTCTATAGTATAACCGCAGATTTCTCAATAGTTCAGGGTCGGTATTCTATTTTTCTCTGATCTTCAGCTTTATGTTAACATCCGCTGGGCAACCAATTTTCGCAACTGTACATAGTCACTCTTCTCTATCCCAAATCATTATATTCGGTTTGTTGTGCTTACATTTTATTGAGGTCTTCAGTGGGACATGCATGCATTCAGGTATCTAAGTAACTATGTATATGTAAATATCTCATCAAAGTAATGTGTTAGTAACATAGAGGTGGAGAGAACACACCCCAATCACGATCCCCCTGAATTTCAAACACGTTGTTCCCACCACCCCAAAGGCATATACATACACGCAAGGGCATGCTACGACCCCACTCGTCGCAATGGAATTACCAGAGGACATTTATTATCATGCTAATTTAATGGGATCATAATTTACATTACAAGGTTCTGTCTCCTATTTTAGAAGACTATTCAAAAATCGTATTGACAGACGTTTCCAAGAATTTACCATTCAGGCGGAGACATTGCCCTTTTCTTCTTCTCCTTCCATGTTTCCGCTTCACCCTCTTCTTAGCAATTTACATATGGTAAATAAATTTATATTGAGTTACAAATTTGCAATTCCTTATTCAAATACATAACACTGCGTGTGCGTATGTGTGCGTGTGTGTGTGTGTTTGTGTATGTGTGTGTGCCTGCACATCTGTGTGTGTTTAATATACATGCACATACATATATACGCACACACAGACACACACTTGTATATACTTGCATATATGTCTGATACTGATATCTTCATTTATTTGTTTCATATGAATATAGATATGTGTATGTGTGCGTGTGAGTGTGTGCGTGTGCATCTATGTATGTGTGCGTGTGTATGAGGGTATGCATCTATGTATAGAAATATATACGTATATCTGTATATATATATATATATATATATATATATATATATATATATATATATATATATATATATATATATATATATACAGATATGAACATGTATGTTTATCTGTGTATGCAATATATACGCTTGTATATGCATACATATACATGTATATATATGCATAAATATATATACATATATATATATGTATATGTATATATATATATATATATATATATATATATATATATACATATACGTATATAAATATATGCATATACACACATATATATAGATAGATAGATTGATAGATAGATAGATAGATAGATAGATAGATAGATAAACATACATATAAACTTATATATAAACATATATATAAACATATATATATGCATGCATGTATATGAATATTTATATATATATATATATATATATATATATGTGTGTGTGTGTGTGTGTGTGTGTGTGTGTGTGTGTATATATTTATATATATGTATATATATATATATATATATATATATATATATATATATATATATATATATATATATATATATAAATATATATATATATACGCGCACACACACGTTTATGCACACATATATAAACATCGATTGGAAAATTGTCTACGTATGTGTAGAGTGCCAATAATCATCCGTCTTCATAATCTTTTATGCGTTCTTCAGCAATATTTTACGCAGATTTGAATCGTAACAGAAAACAACTTTTAAATAAAATTGAATAAATAATTGGGTATCAGAAAATGGATTCTTCCATTGGTTGAATTCTTTAAAACGGTGTTGCCTGAAACCGAAACTGCATCTATATGTCAATAGAAAGAATACGCAATCACGCAAATATACTCATATAAACATACACACAAACACACACACACACACACACACACATATACACATCCATACACGAATTCACAGAAACACAGACATAGGCAGCCATGTAAACGCGCACACAAAGGATTACAAGCATAAATCAATTAAATGTATATAAATAGTTACATGCGTACCTATATAATGTATGTATATATATGAGTGTGTATATGTGTGCGTGCGTGCGTATGTATGTGTGTACGTGTGCGCATGTATATATATATATATATATATATATATATATATATATATATATATATATATATATATATATATATATATATATATATGTATGTATGTATGTATATGTATAATTGTGTGTGTGTATACATACACATACATATCGATACATGAAAATATATCTATGCCTGTGCTATTTATTTGTGCATAGATCGATATCCAGACGGACAACAGACAGACAGACACATAGATAGATAGAGAGAGGGAGAGAGAGACAGAGACAGACAGACAGACAGACAGACAGACAGATAGTTAAATAGATAGATAGATAGATAGATAGATAGATAGATAGATAGATAGATAGATAGATTTATAGTTAGACAGATAGATTGATAGATAGACAAACAGAACGAAGCAGGCGAGTATGTGTTAAGAAGCCAACATGACAATAATTACATACATGAATTTATTTAGCGAAACAGAATTTAGGAGACGTAGGAATTAATAAAGATTCCTACATTCATACGTGAATATCAATGATATGAACAGGGCCACATGACTTAACCCTTAAAGTATTTTTAACATCATTAGTAGTGATGTTATATCTTTAATTAATGCAAGACGCCATCATGGCTGTGTTGTATATCTAACGACAAATAACTATAACTTCCGGTCACCGGAAGTAGCTTAGCAGGCTTTGAAATACAGAGTTAACTTATTGGGGGTATCTACCGTCAAATAAGAGACATGGTAATAATCTTCAAATTAATAGAATATAATTGGAGTTAATAATAATAATAATAATAATAATAATAATAATAATAATAATAATAATAATAATAATAATAGTAATAATAATAACAACAACACCAACAATAATAATAATAATAATGACAACAACAACAACAACAACAACAATCATGATGATGATGATGATTAGAGTAAGAGAAGAACGAGGGGAGGGGAGAGGAAGAAGCAGAACAACAACAACAACAATAATAACACGTTTCAAATTCTGGCACAAAGCCAGCAATTTCGGGGAAGGAATAGTCAATTGCATGGGCCCCCTTGTTCAACTGGTACCTCTTTTACTGGTGCCGAAGAGTAAAAGATAAAGTCGACTTAGGATGAATTTGTGCGTAGAACGTAAAGATGGACAGAATTATTATTATTATTGTTGTTGTTGTTATTGTTATTACTATTATTATCATTTGAAACCATTGCTATTATGATGATTGTTGTTGCTGTTGTTGTTGTTGTTGTTGTTTTTGTTGTTGTTGTTGTTACTCATAACAACATGTGACTCTCCTTGAGCACCAGCAGCCCATTTTACAGTAGCCAACATCCCATAAGTTCTGTCCGAATTTTGAATACAGAAATCAAGTGATCAAGTGCTATATTTAATTGAAATTTAATCATCAATGCACTTTCCCTGACTATCTATGACTTCCTTCCATCTATTTACAAGCTTTTTAATCCCTTCAATGTAAAACTCTTTTGGTTTCAAAGCGAAGAACTCGGAAATGTCAGTTTCGACCTCCTCCTGGCTTGCGAAAGTCATGTCACCCAAATGATTCTGTAAACAAATGGTAGTCTGAAGGAGCAAGGTCGGGAGAATAAGGTGGATGAGGAACTTCTTCCCATGAAGTTCCCTTCTCGGTTGTGGTTGAGCTTTTTCCCTTTTACCAAGCCAATGTTTACGACGTTTAACATTTCGATAGAAGATCCATTTTTCGTCACCACTCACAAGTCTATCCAAAAAGGGTGAAATGAGTTCGCGAGAATGGAGAGAAGAGCAGATGTCAACTCAGGATTTGCGGTTGCTTTCGGACAATTCATGAGGCACACGTTTTCCAAGTTTAGGAACCTTTCCAAGTTGTTGAAGATGACACTCAAAAGTTGTATGGTTTAAACTAAGCTTTATTGCCAATTCTTCAACTGATAATGCAGGATTTTCTTCAAGTAATGCCTCAAGGAGCTTATCATCAAACTCGACTGGATGTCCTGTTCGATCTTCATCTTCAAGGCTGAAATCTCCACTTTTGAATTTTGCAAACCATCTTCTGCAAGTTCTTTCATTCAAGCATTCTTTCCCATAAACTGAGTGTATGTTTCGAGTCGTTTCGGCTGCAGAGTTTCTTTTTATGGATAGTTTAACCTGTTCGTGCTATATTATTAGCATTACCGTGCGTTGACTTTCAAACGCGGAGTAGATAAAACAGGGGACAAGTGTTGAATGGAATAGTCTTTATGTTGCTTGTCTCATTTCTCTATTTGTTTCTTTCGTTGTCCGAAAAAAGTTCGTTTTCCATGTTTTTGTTTTTTATGTTCTCGTTTCTCATTTTGTTCACATGTTTTTGACGTTCTGTACCCATATATGCATGTATATATACATATATATGTAGGCGTGTACATTTCTGTGTGTATATATGCATGTATATACATTATTCATATTATATATACCTACGTATATATGTATGTATGTTTATTCCTCTTGAAAGAGTTCAAGCCGGTCGCTGTCAAAGCAAGCCTTTTTTTGAGTTCAGAGAGTCCCTGGGGTTTGTAAATTGTGGTTGAATTAGTGTGTTGGTTGAACTGTATAATCTATTCATGCATACATGTATGTATGTATGTATGTATGTATGTATGTATGTATGTATGCATGCATGTATGTATGTATGTATGTATGCATATATGTAAGTATGTATGTGCATGTATATGTATGTATACGTGTTTGGGTGTATCTATATATGTGTGTATGTATGCATGCATGTAGTATGTAAGCATGTATGTCTGTTCGTGCATGTATATAAACGTGTGTGTAAGTATGTATATAACGGGTTTCTTTCGTTGTCCGTCTACTGAATCCACTCAGAAATCTTTCTTGGCCTATAGCTATAGTAAAAACACTTGCCCAAGGTTCTATGTAGTGGAACGAAGCCGAAACCATGTGATAGGGAAGCAAACTTCTTACCACGCACCACGCATGCGTTTCCTTCAACGTTTCCTTCCATTTGCAACATGGTTTGCTCGGCATTTAGAACCAATCAAAAGTTTTGTCTATTATGCATTTTCTATTTCATATTCCTTTCTTCTCATTGCAGTGCCGATGGTGAATTCGTAGTGACCCTAATGACAAAAGCCACTGTCCACTACGATGGCCGAATCGTCTGGGAACCTCCAGCTATTTATAAGAGTTACTGTCCTATAGACGTCGAGTTTTTCCCGTTTGATATGCAGCAGTGCTTTATGAAGTTTGGATCGTGGACCTACGACGGAAACCAAGTGGACCTTCAGCATTTTTGCATGGAAAAGGGCATTACTACCGCTACTGGAGAAGTGGTTATCAAACGAGGAATTGACTTGAAAGACTACTATCCCAACGTAGAATGGGACATTATCAATGTAACAGCGAGACGAAAGGAGAAGTTCTATGGATGCTGCACAGAACCCTACCCGGATATTATGTTCAACGTTACACTGCGCAGGCGCACGCTCTTTTATACATTGAACTTAATAATGCCCTGCATTTCCATCTCCTGTCTCACTGTTTTAGTTTTCTATTTGCCTTCAGACAGCGGTGAAAAAATTACTCTGTCTATTTCGATATTGCTAGCACTTACTGTATTTTTTCTGTTATTGTCAGATATAAACCCGCCAACCTCACTGGTTGTTCCACTTATAGGTACGTATACAATATATGTTGAATTATATACTAAAAAAATATATATATATATATATGCATTGTAAACAATCGCTACTTTATACTCACATAAACGGAAATAAAAATAAAATCAGTGACAGAAATATTATACGTTCGGTGTCTGTACGAAATATGTGCACAAAGCATTGCTGCATATCAATACACGTGTTTTATTTTATCTTTTACTTGTTTCAGTCTTTAGACTACGGCCATGCTGGGGCACCGCCTTGAAGGATTTTTTTTTTTGTTCTCTTGAATCCACCCCAATACTTGTTTGATGTTTTCAAAATTTTAAACTCTAATACTTATTCAATCGATCTCTTTTCCCGAATTGTTATTTTACGATTGTAACACCGGTGAGTGGGAGACAAATACAAAATTGCAGACACACACGCATGCGTACAGACACAGACACAGACATAGACACACACACACACACACACACACACACACACACACACACAATCTGCCACCAATCGCACACCTTACCATCAGCATGACATAAACTGACAAGGACAGATATTTGAATCACAGATACAATCCATACAAAGGGGATTTTCTCAGAGTTTTCCATTTAACAATTCTTCCCCCATAAGGTTTGGATTAAATCGAGACTACCGTCAAGTCACGCAAGGTATCACGAAGCTGAATCCATCTCGGAAACTCATGGTTGTAAAGCCAACGTCGTAATGGTTCATTCATGCTTGCGCCCATCATATAGGTTACTATAGCGTCCCGTAAATAGCTCACAAAGGAACAGAAATTATGCCTTTTATGTCTTATTACTGGCACTCGGTCGGCTACGACGATGAGTCGTTCCAGTTGATCATATAGTTAACGTGTAAGTGGCTTAGCATTCCACAGAAAAACGTAACCTTAACATAATTCGCAAGAAGATTCAGCGTGTCACAGAACGTGACGACAACGGCCCACTAAATTACAGGTACAACTCATTTTTGCCAGCCAGATGGACTGCAGCAACACGAAATGAAGTGTCTTGCTCAAGGACACAACGCGCTGCCGGGAATCGAACTCATGACCTTTCGATTGTGAGCCGAATACCCTACCCACCAAGCCATGCGCCTTCACTTTTTAGATTTATACGGCAATGTATTGTGTATCTATATGAGCTACGAGTTTTCTACAGCGGTTTCTTAACAAATACTGACTTTATCGACCACGTCGATTCTTAGCAAATAGAAAACCAAAATCATACGCAATCTTCCAAGATAAGATTTTATCCAGTTCCAGAACATATTTCCATCGTTTAGGACACTCAGCTGTCTTGCGTTTTCTGCCAGAATAAGCATCCTAATACCTAGAATTGATTATTTATTGATATTAATGTTATACTTGGATAGCAAAAGCCTTTAATAGCAGACGACCGATACGAAGATTTAATCTGTACGTCTCCATTTGGCGCAACGTTGTCAATACGATGTTCTCCATCATGACATAAAACTGCACCGATAGGCTTAACAAGGAATCTTGTACAGCAGATAAACCTGCCCCTCCTTCAATTCAACCCCATCGTTCAGTGGAGTGTTTCTTGACTCGAGCCATGCTTTGTCGGACTACATGCATATGTAAATGTAGTCTGTGTACATACATGTGAAAGTGTGTGTATACATATATAAATATGTATATACATATACACAAGCATATGAATATATGTCTGTATGTATGTATATGTATATATATATATCTATATATATATATATATATATGTATGTATGTATGTATGTACATATGCATGTGTATGTGTGTATGTATACATATATATATATGATTTATATTATTATATATATATCATGCATGAGAGAGAGATTGATTAATTGAGTGATTGATACATACATACATTCATTCATACATACATACATACATACATACATACATTCATGCATACATACATACATACGTACATATACGCGTACATGTTGACGGTGCAAAAAATACGAGAAAATCAACGTACACTGATACACGCAATATATGTATATACATGATTATATATCCACACATATGCATATAAGTATATATAATGTGTGTGTGTGTGTATTATATACATGCGTATGTGTATCTGTGTACGCATGTGTATGTGTGTGCGTGTTTATATATATATATATATATATATATATATATATATATATATGTGTGTGTATGTATGTATGTATGTATGTATGTATGTATATACAGACATAAACAACATATATACAAATGTATTTATGAGTACAGATAGACGAAGATATCTATAATAAGAGCGAACGGGAAACATGGCTGATTTATTGATTGCTTATATCTTTCATCCATACGCCGATATATCTATCTATCTACCTATCAACATATATATATATATATATATATATATATATATATATATATATATATATATATATATATATGTATGTATGTATGTATACCAATACAACGCTGCAGTTAATCCAAACCCTTCGAGAAATTAAACTGCTATGATTCATCAATACGTCTATACGTCTACAAAGTGAATTCCTCTTTTCGTAACGGAACCATTCTCTTCAGTTCTTCATATTTCCTTCCTTCCTTACTATCATTGACTGATATAATTCCATTTATTCCGTTTCTCTTATTTTTCTTTGTTTTTCTCTTCTACAGGTAAATACCTAATGTTTACAATGATTGTAGTCGCTATGTCAATATTCATGACCGTATTCACGCTGCACATGAACTACAGAGCTCCAACCACACACAAAATGAGACCTTGGGTGCGTCGAATATTCACGGAAATTCTTCCCAAAATTCTACTGTTAAAACGTCCCCAGTCGCGGTGCAAATCTCAAATTGCGGTTCGAACGTGCAGCGGAGTAGAAGTCCGTGAAACGTATACCGTAGCCCGTCACTGGTCTCGTTTCAAGAATATGCCAGCCCCGTCGACTGCTAACCGCTTGCGGCGCCTCCGGCACCATCGGCCTCACACGTTGCATATCGACGATCAAGACATGGCGACGGCTCAGTCTGCGGCCAGTCGTCATGCGCACGAGATACATGAGGTCATTGAAGGGGTCAAGTATATTGCAAACAGAATGCAGGATGAAGATGAACGTGCTGAGGTAACTTCTTTTTTTTACCTATTTTTCATATTCATCCTTTCATCATTATCATCATCATCATCATCATCATCAAAATCATCATCATCATCATTATCGTCGTCGTCGTCTTCATAACCACATCAACATCATTATCATCGTCATCATCATCGTTATTATTATTATTGTTGTTGTGTTGTTGTTGTTATTATTATTATCAAGATAATGAGCTGGCAGAATCGTTAGCACGCCTTACGTTCTGAGTTCAAATTCTACCGAGGTCGACTTTGCCTTTGCCCTTTTGGATTCGATAAAATAAGTATCAGGTTGAGTAAGTAACGTTTTGAAACATGGAGAATTTGAAGAATTTAAAACCCAGTAAAACCATTACTGCAAAAATATATTGCCATAAAATTGTCAGAATGAACGAAAAATTGCTACTCTTCCGTCCCAGACTGGTCAAAAGATGAGGGCCAATCATTCTTCATGACAATGCTCGACCACACGTTCCACTATTGACGCTCCAGAAGCTGAGGTAACTTGGCTACGAAGTTCTTCCCCACCCAGCTTGTTTCGCAGACCTTTTTCCTACCGACTACCACCTTTTCAATCACCTTGATGGTTTTCTGCGAGAAAAGGAGTTCAAAAATCAAACCGATGCTGAAAGTGCGTTCAAAGAGTTCATCAGCTCCAGAACTCCTGATTTTTATGTGACCGAAATAAACAAACTTGTGACTCGTTCGCAGAAATGTGTTAATTGTAATGATACTTACTTTGATGAATAAAATTTACGCATTGTTCAAATATATTGTGAGGAATTTCATGTTTCCAAACGTTGTTTACTCTTTACTCAACCTGAGATAAGCAATTTCTGATGATTGCTCCAATTTTACTCACTGATTTTGCTCCTTTGTTTGGTGTATGCGATCTTATGTGAGTTCGTTGTCTGCACTCGACATAAATCAAGCTACAATTAAAGAATTATATAACGTATTAAGAACACCGTAGAGTCTAAAGATTTTATTCATCAACCAATACGATGTAAGAACGACTTACTCCGTGGGAATGTTTTCCAAACCTTTTTTCCAAATGTTTCCAAACATTGCTTACTTTTTACTCAGCCTGAGAGCAGTTGATCACTGAGGTCGATTCTCACTTCCAATCCTAATTATTGGTATTTCCCAACTTTCTTGTCCACCGTCTTAACAATATTTTGGCCAGCAGGTACAGCTACACTGATGCAGATCCATTCTTTGGTGCCCTTTAATAAAAGAGAGATATCAGGTCGGTTATGTCGCAGCCTTTTGTCTGTATATATTGACATATCCAAAATGAGTTTCACTTGATCATTCTCTGGTACTGGTAAAAGCTAGTGCTCATATCACTTGTTGGAACATTCTAGCCGATACTTCTTTCACATCTCCCACTATATTCACACAGCTATTTCGTCAGAAACAGGAGGCAGAGGAAAGTCCAAGAGAAAAGGAAGACGGAAGAAAAAGATTGCCAACGATTCAGATGTGGTTACATTTTGAAATGTATATATATGAGTGAGTGGACAAACGAAAGAATGCCACTCAAGCAATTTATTAGGACTTACGTGTATGGATCAAAACCGTTTGGTGCAAATTCGTTGGTACTCTTGAGTTTCAAGTCTGATGTGTTCAAATTCAAAATAGCTGACGACTAGCATCACGCTTGAAATTCAACGGATTTGAATCAAACTGTTTTGATCCATCCGTCTATCCATATATATATATATATATATATATATATATATATATATATATGCATGTTTGTATGTATACAGAGTGAAAAAGAAAGATAAAGAGATAAATCAGTATATATATTTTATATATATATATAGGTGTGTGTTTGTGTGTGTGTATGTGTGTGTTTGTGTGTGTGTGTGCGCGTGTGTGTGTGTGTGTGCGTGTAAAATTATACACGACGTCCTTCTTTCAGTTACCGTCGACGAAATCCACTCCCAAGGCCTTAGTCAAACTAGAGATGTAATAAAATACCCTTGCCTACATGCAACACAGTGGGACTGAACCCGGAATCGTCTGGTTGGGAAACTTCATACCACAAAGCCACAACTACGCTTGAGAAAGCTTGTAATTTCTTTACGCTTTCGAGAACAACTGAACAACGGTTAAACAACAACGACAACAGCCTAGAAATATATATATATATATATATATATATATATATATATATATATATATATATATATATATATATATATATATATATATATGTGCGTGTGTGTATACATATATATACATGCATACATATATTAGAGTGTATGTACGTATGTATATATATATATATATATATATATATATATATATACATACACACAAATAGATAGATAGATAGATATCATAATTTACGCTGTACCGGTACTTTATAATTACTATTTGGCCGGCAACCTTATATGTATTATGTAAATAACTAATGCGTGCAGCCACTCTGCTTGTTTACATTTTAATAAATAGCCTACAGCTCCTATCATCGGCAGTTTTGGTGGTAAATCGAAGTGATCGAATACAGGTGAATTGCTAAATATTGATGAAACCGGTCGTCTCTGTCTCATTTCCAGCTGCCGAAAGCAATCCTCGGGACATAATTTTGCAGCCAGACGAAACGGTGAGAATAATAAACAAAACCTAATGAAGAATAAATAACAGGAACTTACCACTCAGGCGTATTTCTTCGAAGTGATGTGAGCTGACGCATTGTACTATTCTACCATACCATCAGTTTTATCCAGTGTCATAGTATCATGGTAAAAACTAGTCTATCGTATATTATTATGCATCGCTGGCCTCAATGGGCGTGGCGTTGTTTTAGCTTCCGAATGTGGCCACCCTGCTGGTTAGGCGAGCAGACCAACATTCCCCCCTGAGGGGAAGGCTATAACGTCATAGGGTCATTTATTTACAGTCGAGTGCTGTAAATAGATAACAACGTGAAATGAAATGTTTTGCTCAAGAATCGAACCCATGACCGAGTGATCGTGAGCACAAGACCCTAACCACTAGTCCACGCGCCTTCACTCTATCTAGTATACCACCAAGCAATTAGCATCAGGTATTACACTGCCGTACCATGAAGATTATTCAATCCTATATTCCACTGATAGAATCGTTTGAAAGTTGGCCATAATACCTGACGGTATTCGTTTCCGTTTACTAATTAAACGCAAGCACACACACATAAGAGAATAGGCGAATAGGGTTCTGGGCATTTTATCAACACTCATGACTGAGTATTGCAATCTTCAAAACCCAACGCTTGATCGTTGAGTGATCCAGTTATATTAGCTTTATAGTAACGCTCGCATTATACTAGTAGAGGAAGACTGCATTCTGAGCGCTTAATGTACAGTCGTTGTTGTGTATTCGGATCTTCTAAACCAGTGGATCTCGACCGAGATTCACATGGCCCCTGAGAGTCCATACAGGTGCTAGAGTGGCTGTGTGGTAAGTAGCTTGCTAACCAACCACATGGTTCCGGGTTCAGTACCACCGCGTGGCACCTTGGGAAAGTGTCTTCTTCTATATCCTTGGGCCGATCAAAGCCTTCTGAGTGGATTTGGTTGAAGGTTGCTGAAAGAAGCCTGTCGTATATACATATATATATATATATATATATGTGTGTGTGTGTGTGTGTGTGTGTGTGTGTGTGTGTGTGTCCAGCACCGCTTGACAACCGATGCTGGTGTGTTTACGTCCCCGTAAACTAGCGGTTCGGCAAAAGACACCGATAGAATAAATACTAGGCTTACAAAGAATAAATCCTGGGGGCGTTTTGGTTGACTAAGGGCAGGTTTTTAAACCCGAGATCATCCTGATTCCAAAAAAGTATAATATGTCTATGTGGAGCAAATGTAGACTGAGATACAGAGATCCCAGACGGACAGACAGAATTTCGCATTTATTATTATTATTATTATTATTATTATTATTATTATTATTATTATTATTATTATTATTATCATTATTATTATTATTATTATTATTATTATTGTTATTAGTATTACTATTGTTATTAACATTATTATTATTATTATTATTATTATTATTATTATTATTATTATTATTATTATTATATATTACCACCAAGTCATTGAGTAGGATTAGTCAAGTTCGCGCGACTTCGAGCATTGTTCCGTCCAAATCATGCCGATGACCTTACGTTTCATTCTCTGCGAACATATTGACCGCTGCGGACGTTCAGGCTGGACATCGCTTACATCAATCCCCCTACCAGTCTATTGCGGTCAGTCCTGAACACCCCTTTCTCTCTCTTTCTCTCCCACTCTTATGCTTAATTTATCTAAACGCAATCTACCACCCAACACTGGAATGATTAAATCTCAAGATAACCAAAAAAAAAAAAAAAAAACATGAAACAGATCATGAAAAAACAAGAATTAAACCTATCAAGATGAGGCCATTCTGACTGGATGTTTTATCGAAGAATCATATTGGCAAGATTGTTGCTGTTCAAACCTTATAAGGACTTATTAGTCTACTATAATTAGCTGGGATTAGTTCAATGTAATTGGCTATTAATGATCGTGGTTGATTGATAGTTTTCAATGTTGCATTGCACATTAAAATGTATGCATGTGTGTGCTTATATACACATCTCTCCATCAAGCTACTTATCTTCACCTCTCCCTCCTTCTCTCTCTCTTACTC
The DNA here is from genome assembly GCF_046866305.1 of Octopus bimaculoides. Classification (NCBI taxonomy): domain Eukaryota; kingdom Metazoa; phylum Mollusca; class Cephalopoda; order Octopoda; family Octopodidae; genus Octopus; species Octopus bimaculoides. The sequence continues at coordinate 63,947,368 of NC_142939.1, forward strand.
CCTCTCTCTCTCTCTCCCTCTTTTTCTCTCTCTGTATGTGTGTATGTGAGTATGTGACTGTGTATGTATGAGTGAGAGAGTGTACGTGTTCGTGCGTGTGTGTACGTGTCTGTGTGCGCATGTGTATGTCACTAGAGCAGTAGATATCTGTTTTATATATATACATATACATTATGTCTGTATATATATATATATATATATATATATATATATATATATATATATATATATATATATATATATATATATTTATTTATTTATTTATTTATTTATTTATGTGTTTCAGCCAAGTGGCGGCGGTCATGCTGGTGCACCACCGTGATTTTCACGTTCCTTGCATGGCTCTTCTCCCCCACCTGACATGGTCCAATCAAGAGTTTTGATGGCACATCTGGTGTATAAGAGAATTTGACATCGCTGCCCCAAACTGCGTCTCATTACGAGCCATTGGTTCGTCTGGTATCGTGGAGAGGAAAGCGTCAAGTTTTGTCTTGAAGACCTCCGCATCCATGTCTTGAATGTCTCTCAAATGTTTTGGCAGGGCATTGAAGAGCTGAGGTCCTCTCAAACCGAGGCTGCTGCAGTATCTCGTTCTTATGTGAGATGCAGTGGACGGTATCTTTGGCACCATGCAGTGGCGACCCGTGCGGGCATTCCTGTAGTACTTGATACCAAAGTTTGGCACCCGTCCTTCCAGTATTTTCCATATGTATATTATTACATATCTCTCCCGCCTGCGCTCCAGGGAGTAGAGACCTAGTGCCTTCAGTCGCTCCCTGTAGTTCATCTGTTGGACTGTGGCGATCTTTTTTGTATATATATATATATACAAAATTGGGACAACAAAACATCCAGACAGGCGATACAAAGAAAACAAGGACGAGTCATTCGGAGTTTTCTTTCCTCAGTCGAGTTCCAGATTATCTTTGCAAAATGGTTTTTCAATAAAGTTTAGGCATGGTTTTTTTTCATACCGTCGAGAAATGATACACACCGAAGTATGGTAAAGCATACATGCACACAGTCATCCATAGATAAATATGTATATATATACATATGTACATAGGTTTATATATATATATATATATATATATATATATATATATATATATATATATATATATATATATATATATATATATATATATATACATATTTATATATTTATATATATATATACACACATACATATATCAATATATGTACATATGTACACACACACACGCACACACACACACACACACACACACACACATATATATATATATATATATATATATATATATATATATATATATATATATATATACATATATAAATATATACATATATATGGATACATATATATATATATATATATGTATATATATATATTTATATGTGTGTGTGTGTGTGTGTGTGTATGTAGTCAATATATTAATATATATGCATACGTATGTACTAAATATATCATATACACATAAACGGAATTTAAAATGGATAGCTTCGAAGAAAACGTGTATATACATATTTATATATAATATTGTGTGTGTGTACATATAGATGGATAGATAGATAGATAGGTAGATTGATATATAGATTGATATGCATAAACATATTCATACACACACAGACTAACACACACACGGGTTTAGTAATATATATATATATATACATATATATATATATATATATATATATGTATGTAGGTATGTATGTATGTATGTATGTATGTATGTGTATATGCATTTATCTATGCATGTATTGCTGAAGGCTATAGTGTTCTTTTGTTGTCAAACGCTAGTAACATGCTTCACACAACGACATTTGCAATGATAAAACTGCCCAAGTATTAAGTACGACATGAAAAAAATTCAAAGAACAACAAAAATAATAGATTTTATCCCTGATAAGAGGGACATGCCACGAAAGGAATTATAAATTCTAATATCTGTTGAAAGTCACGTTGTTATGATTGGGTTATCGTATAAATGTTTCATAAGAATATTGTATTAATAATGGAATAAAGGATTACGCCTATCTGTGTTCATGTGCATATATGTGTTCGTATGTATAGATATGCATATATGTGTCTGTGTCTGTGTATATGCGTGTGTATATATATACATATATATGTATATATATATATATATATATATATATATATATATATATATATATATATATATATATATATATATATGCGTGTATGTATATATATATATGCGTGTGTATATATATATATATATATATATATACGTATGTATGTATACAAGCTTGCGTATAATCTAGATAAGTATTGGTAGATATACATACATTTATATCAAGTACATACACACACATATATATAAGTAGTACATATATATATATATATATATATATATATATATATATATATATATATATATATATATATATATATATATATATATATATATACATATATATTGTACATACATTACATACCTAGGACAGTGTTCGCGTGTGCGTATATATATGTACAAACATACACACACATACATACACACACATACATACATACACACATACATACACATACATACATACACACATGCATACATACATACACACATGCATACATACATGCATGCATATATGTGTGTGTGTGTGGCTGTGTGGTAATAAGCTTGCTTCTGAACCTCATGGTTCTGTGTTCGGTCCCACTGCGTGATATCTTGGGCAAGCCTCTTCTACTATAGCCTCGAGCCGACCAAAGCCTTGTGAATGGATTTGGTAGACGGAAACTGAAAGGAGTCTGTCATATTTATGTGTGATTGTGTCTGTGTATGTGTGTGTGTGTGTGTGTGTTTGCATTCGTGCGTGCGTGTCTTTGTGTCTGTGTTCGTCCACCACCACCACTTGACAATCGGTGTTGGTGTGCTCCAGCATGGCCACCGTCTAATGACTGAAATAAGGAAAGATAAAAGATATATAACGGCAACAAACTGTCAAGGGAGCTGGACAGCAGATCTTCAGAGAAGTAACTCCGCTCAGGCAAGCAATTCGGCCCTTCACCTCGTACAATCCAAGGGACCATAACTCCAGGTCATAACTTCCGGGTGTCCTTCTGCCGAGACTGTTTAGCCAATTGGATATTGGACGTTTGTGCGTTTACAATGGCGGAAGATTTCATGTTTAGTGTTTTTATTTGAATGAGGGCTGACAGAAAAAGAGCAACATAGCGTGGTCAGTCTCCGAACGACATATAGCAATTCCTCTTCAATCACTGGCTCTATACTAGGTTTATGATCATTAACAGAGAAGTCCAGGTATAAGCGCCAGTGAAGATTGTGATTATTAACTTAGTTAATTAGTCACTCGGTCAGTCCGCCAGTTACTTGGACAGATCGATAGATAGATAGATAGATAGATAGATAGATAGATAGATAGATAGATAGATAGATAGATAGATAGATAGACAGACGGAGGGAGGGACAGAGAGAGAGAGATGGAGAGAGAGAGAGAGAGAGAGAGAGAGAAAGAGAGAGATATTGTTTGTTCACTAAGAATAGTAGTTAGTTGATTAGTTCGTTAGTAAGTAAGTTGTTCAGTAAGTTCGTTATTGTCTTTACTTAGTAAGATGCTTGGTTAATTAATTGGTTAGTAAGTTAGTTGGTTGGTTAGCCAAGTAATTGAGTTGGTTGATTGATAATCATTTTACTGAATATGATTGGTCGGCGAGAGGGTAACTCAGAAAAATCACACGAACGGTGGTCTCGCGAGCCACGATGTTTTTTTTATTCAGCGATCGAAAGGATGAACAAATAGTACAACCTATATTATGAATCCCAATTGTTTGGGGTTCATTGTTCAACCTCGTCGAAGGGTGTATACCGCACACTGAGTGGATCGGAAGAACGACAGCGATTGGATCACGCAGCGAACTTAACTTCTTAAATAACGTGGCCATTCTTGCACACATAAATCATCGCATCCAGACAATTCTGCTTTGAGAACGAAAACGATAGCAATTAATTTTGAGAAAACTAAATTATCGATTTGAACAGCGATATGTATTAAAAATCATACATTAATATTCTTTTACACTATTTAAATGTCAAAACCTATTGATTAACTGTCTCGTGCAACTAACTAAAGAAAAGGGAGAAAATTGGAATGCTGTAAGACAGGGAGGTAATTACAACTGTTTCCAATTCTAAAGTGACAATCACCAATTATAGGATCTTGCTAAGTGGTGAAGCCAGTTTACTCCTCTTCGAAACGCCGGTGTTAGAACGGGGGTAGCTGATGAAGGAAAATGTTCTCTATGTGGCTTGTGTGTTTTCTGTACTCTGGTTATCATTATTTCTTGTCTACGTTTTGTTTGCAATGTCCTGTACACAGATATGCACCTATATATACAGGTAGACGTAGGTATGTACACACCTGTACGTATATATTCATATACTCATTTATTATTTGTTTATATATATATATATATATATATATATACACACACATATATACATACATACATGCATGCATGCATGCATACATACATACATACATACATACATACACACACACATACATACCTATCAAGGCTCAAAGGTCCTTTGCTAGCCATCGGCTCATAAAACCAGCTTCCTGGATTCTGTGGCGTGTATCTTATTCCAATGAACGGGACGCCGATCCAGGAACCGAAACTACAATCTTACGATCATAAGTACAACACCCTAACTACAGGGTAACGCACCTCCACACACACACATACACAAGTACTATACATGCACACATACATACATACATACATACATACATACATACATACATACAAATATTTATACAAAAATACGTGTGTGTATGTGTGTCTGTGTGTAATTTATATATGTATGTATGTAAAATGAGCGAATGAATGATTGCAGCAAGTAAAAGCAGTATTGAAACTAACCTTTCCTTTCGTTCATTTTAGAAAAATGTCATGATTTGAGAAATTCAGAACAAGTAAAGAATTCGAAATTGCAAAACGAATCGCCCAATGGCGACACGTCTGTTAAAAACACAAGGACTATGGCAATAGATCTCTAAGACTTTGTCAAGAATACAGAATAGAGGAGACAGGTACCTGAAGTGTACAACAATATTTGTTAGTATCAATATATGAGCAGGAAAGTTTGACTATATGCGTATATGACGATGTATATGTGAGTGTGTGTATGTGTTTCTGAGTATATGTCTGTATACGAGAGTGTTTGAGCAAGTGTTTGCGCGCGCGCGCGCGCGTGTGTGTGTGTGTGTGTGTGTGTGCATATATGTGTTTGCGTATATATGTATGAATTATATATTCAAACTAGCATGTATGTATTAGAGTAGCGCCTTGGACGTCAACGTCAGGACGCATCACTTATGGATATAACTTAGAAATTAGCTTAACGGAAAGTATTCCAATTAATCATTTTACTCGTATCGAAAATTGTATGCTGCTTTTTCTCTATCTTCTTTTCTACTCTAGGCACAAGGCCCGAAATTACTACCTGCTTTTATAGCAAGTTGATGCAGGAAGTTTATCCTAGCCCCCCCTTTGACTTTTAGTTCATGCAACTGAAAAAAAACCCCGCATTATTTATGGGATAACTCTTCGAAACGCCAGTGTTAGAATGGTGGCAGCTGATGAAGGAAATGTTCTCTAAGTGGCCTGTGTGTTTTCTGTACTCTCTTTATCATTTTGTCTACGGTTTGTTTGCAAAGTCCTGTACCCAGGTATGCATCTATATATACAGGTAGATGTAGGTATGTACATACATGTACGTATATATGCATATACTCATTTATTATTTATATATATATATATATATATATATATATATATATATATATAACGACAGTGAGTTCGCCGACTTTATGAGTCTTGGAGAAATGTTTTAGAGATGAATACATCAGCACAACGACTGCCATTAATATATGATATCATCGTTCACAAATTCTTTAAATAACTCGGAATCATTTTGTTTTAGCGTTATGCTACCACAAAAGACCATGTAATCATCACGTATTTAGCGTATTAAAGATTTTCAATACTAAACGGTTTATCAATAGCTTAATATCTTCGATCAAAGTTTCGCAAACTCACGAGTGTCATTCTAAAAATTTTTCATACTTTCCATGCATTTCTAACTTTTATCGTAACTGTCACACAGATGGAAGGAATTTTGGCATAAATCTGTGAATGTGTGAATAGGTTAAGTCTTTTCATGAACTATAAATAACTGATAGTCTAATTTATACGCGTGTTCTATCCTTTTAAGCCGGAATCTTTACCCTGGAATCAATTTAGGTTTGTTCTTGTTGTTTTGATTGCTTTGAATTTTTTTGTTTTTTTTATTCTTCTTTGTTTTGTTTTTTTGTTTTGTTTTTTTTTTGTCTCTTTCTATATCGAATTCCAATAAACCTAGTTCTTATGGTTTCTGACGACTTACGAAAGTTTCGGTTGCGAATTTTCATGAATACAATATAAGAGAGGGAGACGGGGTTAGAAGGAAGGAAGGAAGGAAGGAAGGAAGGGGAGGAGGAAGGAAGGAAAAAAGAAGAATGGAGAAGCAAAGAAAGGAGGCAGGAATAAAGGGAATGTAGGTAGAAAGGAAGAAATAAAGAAAGTGAGGGAGAAGGAAATATAGAGAGTTGGAATTAGAGAAAGTGAAAGAAAGAGAAAGTGAAAGAAAGAGAAAGAGAAAATGAAGAAGGTGTGATGACAACGAAGAAAGAAATAGAGAGAGAGAATGATGGAAAGAAGTGAAGAACGAAAGAAAGAAAGAGAGAGAGAGAGAGAGCGAGAGAGAGAGAGAGTAGAAGTCATACAGTTAGAAGGAAAATCATCGTAATCGAGGTTGGGTGATTTGCTCGGGTGGTGAGGGATGCATTTCTGCCCTGAATTTCAATCACAATGGTCTCCCACAAGCTAAAATACCTTATCTGACCACCACCATCACGATAGATGATAGAAGTAGTTCACTTACTGAACTGGTTGATCCTGGCCGTTGACAGTTTCTTGTCTGTTCATCTGCTCAGCATCTCGGGATATTAGCCATTCATTCAATAAGGTTCATTTATCTTTTATCTCTCATCCTTTTCTTGTTTCACTTATTATATTGTGGCCATGCTGAGCCACCACCTTGAAGAGCTTTAAGCTGAATGAATCGGCATCAAGAGTTTTTTTTTTTTTTTAAGCCTGGTCCTTATTCTCACGTTTTTTTCTTTGTTTTGCTGAGCCGCTAGATTACAGAGACATAAACACACCAACAACGGTTGCCAAGTGGTGGAGGAGAACAAAGACAAGCACAAAGGCACACACACACACACAAACGCTCATATATATATGTGTATGTGTTTATGTGTTATGTGTGTCTGTATACATATACATATACATATGTATGTATATATATATGTATATATACATACATACATACATACCTATATATACATATATATACATACATATATTACATGGAAAAATGCGAGGAAGAGAAATAATATCCTTAAGGTTATAAATCTGCAAAAGTACAGGACAAATTATTACATTTAGTAAAATACAGAACAAGAAAATATTTACTTAAAATATTGCAGCTAAGGATAAAATTTCAAATAAAATATTGAGATTCAGAAAATATTAGCTTTTAATAAAACTAAAAATTTTATTACAAGTTATTGCTTCTATTTGTTATTACTTGTTATTTCTATTAAAAATTTAAAATAACTCAAAATATTTTTTGCATTTTAAAAAATTCAATCTTTTAATTATTAATTAATAATTACAAATTAAAAAATAGTTTATAAAAAATAATAGTAATACATAATTAGTACAGCGCAGGAGTGGCCCGTGTGATGAGTAACTTGCTTACCAATTACATGGTTCCGGGTTCCGGGTTCCAATGTGTAGCACCTTGGGCAAGGGTCTTCTACTATAGCTTCGGGCCGACCAAAGCCATGTAAATGGATTTGGTAGACGGAAACTGAAAGAAGCCCGTCGTACATATGTATGTGTGTGTGTGTGTGTGTGTGTGTGTGTGTGTGTGTGTTTGTGTATCTATGTTTCCCCCCCCCCCAACATCACTTGACAACCGATGCTGGTGTGTTTACATCCCCGTAACTTAACTTAGCGGTTCGACAAAAGAATCCGATAGAAAAGTACTAGGCTTAAAAATAATAAGTCCTGGGGTCGATATGTACATATAAGTTATATATCCGATTTCTGCAGTAGAAGGGTGATGAAATTTTTCTGCTCTAAAAAGGTTTAAAAAGGTAATAAAATTTTGAGCGGATATTTCTGATTTCCGCAGTAAAGGTGTAACGAAAGTTTCAGTGTGTACATTTGATTTCCACAATAACATGGGGTGATGGAATTTTGAGCGGAAATATCAGATTTCCGCAATAAAAGAGGAATGAAACTTTATGTGGATATATCTAATTTCCGCAGTAAAATGATGAAATGTTGGTCTTAGAGTTTCTCGGACGTCGGGCAAAATGCTTAGCAATATTTCGCCAGTCTTTGTGCTCTGAGTTCAAATTCCACCGATGTTGATTTG
>NC_142939.1:63958386-63968386 GCF_046866305.1 Octopus bimaculoides
ATAGTTCTGGATTCAGTGTTACTGCATAGCTCCTAGAACAATTGTCTTCTACTATAGCCCCAGGCTGACCACAGCCTAGTGACTGGATTTGGTACACGGAAACTGAAAGAAGCGACGAGCTGGCAGAAACGTTACCACGCCGAGGTAGACTTTGCCTTTCATCCTTTCGGGGTCGATAAATTAAGTACCAGTTACGCACTGGGGTCAATGTAATCGACTTAATCCATTTGTCTGTCTTTGTTAATCCCCTCTATGTTTAGCCCCTTGTGGGCAATAAAAAAAAATAGGAAACTGAAAGAAGCGCATCATGTATGCGTGTGCGTTTAAGTGTGTATGTGTGTGTGCGTGTGTATGTATTTGTGTTTATCCACCACCACTATTGAAAACCGGTGTCGGTGTATTTACATCCAATAATCTAGCGGTTCGGCAAAAGAGAGCGGTAGAATAAGTACCACGTTTACAAAAAAGCAATTGGGGTCGATTCATTCAGTCTTCAAAGCGGTGCCCCAGCATGGCTGCAATCTAATGACTGTAACAAACAATCAATAGAAGATATACGAATGTTTTTGTTGGCGTGTGTGTATGCATTTACGTATGCAACGTATGTGTATGGATATCAGACGTATGGCAGCCGTTGCCACATGGTGAGCTACCCTTCTTAACCTAGAATTCTAACATAAATAATTCTTGTTTTGGATGAGTGAATCGCGAAGCAGATAAGATTATAAAGAAAGACGTGTAAATATTGGGTCAAAAATCCCGTTTGGATAGAAATGTTGCATTTGGGACTCGACCCCACGTCTCCTGTTACTATGACAAGTGTTCTACCATTAATTAACATTGAACGTACAAACTTAGATATATTTTTAAAGCTTATACGCTAACAAACTGCTTTGATGTTTGTTTCTCAGTGAGTTTTATAAAATTTTCAAAGAAATTACATTTTTTCATGATGTAAAATCACCATTCTTTGTAGTAGCACCCATTTACCATAACCGGAATATACACTTCGTACATATATGTAGACACACACATACACACACGTGTCTGTACATGCATACACACACGTGTGTGTGTATGTATGTACATAGTTACACACTTATCTAAATATATATAAGCATACATAAACAAACACATATATACATATACATATATACTCACACACGCTACCCTCACACACACACATATATATACATGTAATCAATCTTACGTGTGCATCTGTAGTTATGAGTATATAGACATATACCTTTATAAATATGGATATATATGTGTGTGTGTGTGTGTGTATACATACAGACACACGCATACATCATATATATAGTTACACACATATATTTTTGTGTGTATGTGTGTCCCTGTGTATGTATGTGTGTTTGTTTGTGTGCATAAATATTCAAGTTAGCTTCCCTATGTCTCTTAATTTTTCCTTTCCTTATTTTTTTTCTCTTATTCTAATCGAAGACGAAGAATTGATATTTTACCACCGCTGTTTGATGCCGCCTCAAAGTATTTTTGTTTGCTTTTTTCTTACCAATTTTTAACACATTGTGACACAATATTTTTATATACATATCTATATATACATATATATATATATATATATATATATATATATATATATATATATATATATATATATATATATATATATATATATATATATATATATATATATATATATATGCATATTCTTGCCCTCTGTTATAAACATCATATCGGAATCCAATAGGCTGACATGAAGTGCAGATTTATCTATCTGAAGAGGTCTCCAAAAATAACACGGGTCTCTCACTTCTTTTTACATAGCATATTTCTCTGGAAATTCTTCGAGAGTGTTTTTTTGCTTAATTTTGTTTAACAATTTCTCAGTTTTATCTTTATTTTTAATTTTTCATTATAGAAGTTCATGTTTTAACATTCCCAATAAAAAAAAAATAGATGGTAGGTTAGGAGTATAACAGAATATTCTTTCTTGAAGTGACAGCCAAGTTATAAATTGATGAGAGAGCATAAGATGAAGATTCCTGACAGGACAATGAATGTTCCTGGAAGTAGGAAGAGCCAGCTAGCTCCTTCATGCTTTGGGACATTCAATACTATTTTCGCGCTGTCGGAACTTTCGATGTTGCAATCTGCGGGTTTGTTTGTTGATTTTCTGATTCTATTGAACTATCTCCGCTCCAACAATCTATCTATCATCTTTTTATCTTAGAAACATCTTTTGTGTCTACATATATATACACATACATACATACATATATACATACATACATACCTATTCATGTATGTGTGTGTGAGTGCCTGTATGTGTGTCTGTGTGTGTATATATATCTAGGTAAGCAAAGAAAGACAGTTATATTTTATATTTAAAGCATTAGTGTGAGAGAGAGAGAGAGAGAGAGAGAGAGAGAGAGAGAGAGAAAGAGAAAGAGAGAGAAGTGTGAGATATAAGAAAAAGAAACAGCCAATGAGAGAAGGTAGAGAGAGAAGTATTCGGTAAGAGTGATTGTTCTCCTGTTTGTTAAACAGATATTTCTTTTACTTTAGAAAATGTAGTCATACGAAGATAAGTATACGTAAGTAATCAAGTGTTTCGAATGATAAATGAATGAAATAATCCTACTCCAAAATGTGCGTATATGTCTGTGGTTGGTAAGCAAGCTACTTTATTTCATTAAATTTGCCACGAGGGCGGTACACAGAATAGCTATGGGCTGGACGAGGACATTAATGAGATGAATGATAACGAAAATGAGTAAAAATGAGAGGAGGATCAGCGCCCGCCGACCAATAACTCCTCGAGTAACTTGCTCCCAACCACATGGTCCTGGGGTCACTCCCACTGGGTGACACCTTGGGCAAGTGTCTTCTACTATAGCCTCGGGTTGACCAAAGCCTTGTGAGTGGATTTGGTAGACGAAAACTGAAAGAAGCCCGGCATATATAGATATATATATGTGTGTGTGTGTGAGTGTGTGTGTGTGTGTGTGTGTGTGTGTGTGTGTGTATGCTTGTGTGTCTGTGTTTGTCCCCCCACCATCGCTTGACAACCAATGCTGGTGTGAGTACCTCTCCGTCACTTAGCAGTTCGTCGAAAGAGACCGATAGAATAAGTACTAGGCTTACAAAGAATAAGTCGTGGGGTCGATTTGTTCGACCGCAGTCAGATGACTGAAACAAATAAAACAACAAAAGAATATATATATGTGTGTAACTGAAAAAATTTGGAGTCAACACTACAATTGTTTCTGCGCAACGTAGTTCTCCAGGCGTTCAAGTACTTGATTGTGCAACTGTTACCCTGCATTATGAGATCTAGTTGTGTTTCCTCGGGTGGTATATAAATATTGCCTCCGTAAGTTCAAAATCCTTGGCTTCAAGAACCTCTTCTGATTGTCGTGTCACCGAGCTTATCAGGGTTTGTCGTCGCTGAAGGGCCGTTGGCAAACTACTTTGAATGTGTAGATGAAGATTTGCTTATGGTGCTGCCTAATCGGACTGATTAGCACCCAGCCATGCACTCAGCCATGCCCGCACCAGCACAAAAGTTGCACCTAAAGAAACAAGGCATCATCCTCTGGCAAAAACCTCTTGCTAAGTGACGTAAGGTGTCATAAGAAAATTTCTTTGAAAGTTTTCGTTCCTGGTGAAATGGGAAACTTAATTACTGTAAATTAGTCCGAATACCAGATCCATCACTACAGATTTGGTCCCCTTTTACGATGTACCGTGCAAGAGACTAAGGTACTTCTGCAGAGATCTGCAGGCGGTCACACAAGTGTATTCCCTAACTACAACACCACCAACTACAATACGCCAAATTCTTTGAAAACAATTTTGCTAAAATCTTTAACGCTGCAATCATAGCCGATAATACTACAAAATAATAATATTAATAATAATAATGATAATGATAATAATAATAATAATAATAATAATAATAATAATAATAATAATAATAACGATAAAAACAACAACAATAATAATGATGATGATGATGATTTCTTTTATTGGCCAAACAATACAAATGAAGAATAATAATGACAATAATAATAATAATAATGATAATAATAATAGTAGTTGTAGTAGTATTAATAATAATAATCGGGATGATAATGGAGCTCACAAGGAAGCAGAATTGATAACCAAAAAAGACTTAATATAAAGCAATAAATCATCATACCTAAAGATTATTTAACTTCAAACATCTTAATTTCTTTAGTCCTTTCATCACAATATAATTTAAGTGAGCATTCGTGACTACGCACTCGTTCACAGCCAAACACTGTCGCGCACGCACGCACACACACACACACACACAGTAACAGACACACTGACAGACACACACGCACTCACTTCCATAGTCCTGAGTGAATGTTTTTCTTAAATGCATACGTGTGTGCTTGTACGCATGTATGAAAGTGCGTGTGCGAGTGTAGATGAGTGTGTGTGAATATACGTGCATACATATGCATACATACATGCATATATATATACACATACACACACAAATATATACATATACACACACACACACATACATATAGATAGATAGATAGATAGATAGATAGATAGATAGATAGATAGATAGATAGATAGATAGATAGATAGATACAGAGACAGACAGACAGACAGATAGACACAGAGACAGATAGACACAGAGACAGACAGACAGACAGATAGATAGATAGATAGATAGATAGATAGATAGATAGATAGATAGATAGATAGATAGATAGAAAGAAAGGAAGAAAGGAAGAAAGAAAGAAATATATACATATACAGATATATACACGCATATATCCTATTATATCTTCACGCATTCATACAATATATGTGTGTGTGTTTGTGGTCATGTATGTATGTATGTATGTATGTATATATGTATTTATGTATGTATATGAGTGTGTAATGAATGTGTGTTTGTTCAGTTTTGACACACGCACATACATCTACACACATACACCCACACATATAGATATGTGTATGTATGTACGTACGTATATGCATGCATCTGTGTTGGAGTATATGAGAGTGGATGTTTGTCTTGTTATTTATGTTATTTTTGCGTGTACCTGTCCATGCGTTTGTGTGTTTGCATACGTCATTGCTCGTATGTGTAGTTGTGGCTTTAATAGAGGGCTTTAATAGCAATAAAAATCAATCAAAATTACAAAATTAATAGTAGTGACCATTAAAGGTAGCCATAAAAATCAATTAGTTAGAATTACTCTAAAGAGGATAGGAAAAATGAGTGTATTTAATGCAGTACAATACCGTCATCATCGTGAATCGCTATACGAGTTCTTATAAGCGTTACTGATCGTTCTCGTGTCAGTGAGCTCTTAAGAGAAAAAGTTTTTGAATAGCCCCATGTGATCGATCGATCCCGCAAGGAATAACAACCCAAATCTCACTCAAATTTCAATTCATTGTCGTTTTAATTCTTTGTGTTTTTTTTAATTTTGTTTTACCAAAAGGGGGAATAATAAGCGAAGTGGTCACGGTTAGAGAGTCTTTGATGAAAGGCTTGCTCCATCAGACAGATATGATCCGGCTTTAATGAGTATCGGAAATAGTCTCAACTAATCAAAGGGGAAAAAAATAAATGAGATTGTCACGGAGAGAGTGTCTTTAATGAAAGACCTGCTCCGACAGATAGATGTGACTGGGTGCTAAAGAGCCTCGGAAACATTAACAATTATAGAAAAGGAAAAAATATATGAGACTGTCACGGCTGGAGTGTCTTTAAACAAAGACCTGCAGGTAGCTAACTAGTATCGCAGAAACAATAATGTTCACTCTAGATGACATAGTAACCACGACTAAATTCAATTTAGCACACGCCACTGACGAGACTTAATAAGGCCTAAATGCATTTTTTGACGTTTTCACAAGCAATTGCCGGAATGAATTTCGTCTCCCTCCGAATGTATATTGTTATTAACACAGCACGTCCATAAGGTGCATAGATAAGTGGTTAAGGTGTTACATTCACGACTGTGAGAAATCGGTTTCGATTCCCAGACCGTGAGATGCGTTGTGTTCTTGAGCTAAACACATTATTTCACCTCGTTTTTCTTCATTCAGCTCTAAATGGTCTCTATGAATATCTACAATGTTAAGCCTACGAAGGAAAAACATATTGAGAATAGGGAAGCATATTGAAATCTCAGTTACTTACACGCCACAGAAACAGGATTTACTCCCGGCCTTATGAGTCCTTAGATTCAAGACAGAGTTAACACATAAACGTCCATATTGTATCTCGGGGGAAAAACCGCAGTAACTTGCCTGTTAACAGTTTATTTATGTAGAAAAGTGAGAGGCCGATTAAAGCACAATTAGTTGCATCTTACTTCGTCGTATTGCAGTGGGCCTTCTTATGATCCGTAATCAAAAGATACTTGCACAAATAGCAAATTCCAGTAAATGGTTTCTGCCAAAAGACCCGATCTCAGAACAACAAACTCTCAAAGAATAAATCATCATTATTGGTTTTACTTTTACTTGTTTCGGTAATGGGACAGCGGCCGTGAAGGAGCACCTCCATGTAAGTTTTTTTTGTGGTTAAAATCAGAACGAGTACATATTTATCTTTGTTCTCACTCTGGTACTTATTTTGTCGACTTTTCTACTGAATCGCTAAGTTACGGACATGTAAGTAAACTGACACGTGTGGTCAAGCCGTTGTGGGAGACAAAAGCAAATTTAAAGACATATACACATAGTTACACACACACACACACACACACATATATATATTATTATGATTGACCGTTGACTGAACACTATTCAATTTTTTTTCTCCGTGTTTTTCTCCTTGTCTCCGTATTCTTTCTGTTGAAGAGCGTAGCTCGAAACGTCAAAGACTTTCCGTATTCCCGAGCGTCATACTAATATATACTTTTGTTATTTACACCACCTGTCCTCGTCTGTTGTTATTTTTTGTATATTCTCCCATATATATATATATATATATATTTGATTCTCTATATTTAATACTCAATATTTGATTCTCTATATTTAATACTCAGTATTTCATATATTCAATACGACATTCAATACTTCATTTCATTTTACTATTTATATTATATTATATATTCCATATTCTATATCCCACATTGATTTTATAAGAATATAAATAAAACATAAAAACAGACAGAGATTGGACTGTTTTAAATAATATATATATATATATGTGTGTGTGTGTGAGTGTATATATATATATATATATATATATATATATCCTATCAATGACTTATGAGTGGATTTAGTTGGCGGAAATTGAAAGAAGTCCGTCATACATACATATATATATATATATATATATATATATGTATATATGTATGTATGTATGTATGTATGACGGGCTTCTTTCAATTTCCGCCAACTAAATCCACTCAGAGGTCATTGATAGTCACGGAAAAATCGTGAAAAGACACATGCACAAAATCCACACGTTGGAATTGAACCCAGAACCAAGTAATCGGAAAAACAGATTTTTACAACAGTCACTATATAAAGCTAATTAGCACTAATTATCATTTTCTCCCTTTTTTTTTTTATCTTTGCAGGAAGTAAGAGACTGGAAATTTGTTGCCATGGTGTTGGATCGTTTTTTCCTGTACATCTTCACCAGCACATGTCTCGCCGGAACTCTCTGCATCTTTCTCTACGCACCATCACTCTACGATCATCGCATACCCATGGAGGGAAGTAACGAAATTGGTAACACAACATGTATTTATTGAAGAGTAAAAATACCAATCATATACGTGTATATACACATATGTATGGGAACATATGTATATATATATATATGTATATATATATATATATATACATATATATATATATATATATATATATATATATATACATATATATATATATATACGTATGTATGTATGCATATATATACATATATACACGTATATACTTGTTTATATATATATATATATATATATATATATATATATATATATATATATATATATATATATACATGTTTATATATATACATATATAAATATACACACACACATATGTTTGCTGGTGCAAACAAGAAAATAGAAAACAAGAGAATATCAAGTATATTGTTAATAATAATAATAATAATAATAATAATAATAATAATAATAATAATAATAATAATAACAAACTGTTTCGTGCGTTAGCACAAATTGCCCGTGTACGAAACTCTCTGCCCTTGAGTCAAATTGAAAAATTCTGTCGATTAAGTGACAAATGATATGTATGTGTATATAGCAACATACACATACACACACACACACACAAACATATATACACACATACATATTTATTTGTGTGTGTGTGTGCATGTGTGTATGTAAGTATGTGTGTGTGAATTGAAGATTGGTCTTTATAATACTCATTTTATTTTATGAATGACAGTTGCTTCTACAAGACCATGACTGATATAGATATATATAGAGACACATATTTGTGTATATCATATTTGTACGTGTATCCTGCAGTATACGGGCAATGCATCCGGCAAAGAGTTAATGTTGAAACAGTTGCTGCGTAAGATTCATATCAACATGACAATTTGTTGGAATTAAAGCGGATTAAAGGGATTAATGAAACACAGAATAATTAGTATATGCATGCATTGTAAATATGCAATATTTGTGTTTACATGGCTATATGTGTCTATGTGTTTGTATACATATATATATATATATATATATATATATATATATATATTGATAAATACATACATACATATGCACATACATTCATATATGTATGCATACGTATATATAGATATGTATATATATATATATATATATATATATATATATATATATATATATATATATATACATACACACACACACAAGCATATACATATGTATGTATGTATATAAGACGATGTTAAAATAAGGATGGACTATTTTACATCCAGAAAACTTGTTTATTACAGTGTCAAAGTCTCGTTACTGTAATGCAGTGAATAAAGCTGTATGGATATGTTTACCTTGGATGTAATCATAACGCAATTGAAGCAACAGGATGCCACTGGACACCACATCTTAGGATATCGATGCAGTAGAAACATGTGTCGGACGGCATTTTAAGAGAGCCTATTGTAAATAAGATTGCAATAAACAAGTTTTAAAGATGTACAATGTTGCATCGTCCTCTCAGCGTCACATGTGTATGCATTCGGTATACAGTATAAAAGGCAAAGAAGCAAAATCATTATTTTTCCATCGGGAGAAATACAGCGGGACTGTTTACCTTAAACAATTTCTCTTAGTTCCATATCGTTCGACGTTGTTAACGAGAACCTAAATTATACCAGAGTGTTTGAAAGGGACCTGCCCGGATTTATACCCCTATCTAATTATATGTATGAAAAGTTTTGAGCCTTCAAGGCGTTTGAGCCTTCAAAGCGTTTGAGCCTTCGAGTCTTGTACCATGTTTTGCTTTTTAGAGGCTCAAGGCTTTACATACAACCCTCGTATATGTATATATATTATAAACACACAGATGTGTGTATGTATCCACATATATATATATACACACACATCTGCATTTGTAAAACTTTGTCCCACAATATGTATATTTATTTCAATTATTTGGCGTCTGAATCAAGACAACCCTTCAATTATCACCATATCTTATTGCAAATGAGACTGAGGAACGCTTGGCAAGCCTCGAATACATTCGCTATAAATCCACAAAAAAATATTATTTTCAGCTGAAGTGAAATAAGCTTATAACTTGTATATACATGCATACATATAACATATAACTTGTACATATACATGCATACACACATATATATATATATATATATGTGTGTGTGTGTGTAATTCGGTTTATATATATATATGTAATTCGATGCACATCAAATAAAGTTATAAATAATAGCATGCAAATTTTGGGTGGAACCCCCACTTTCTTTTCGACATCAGATTTATTTGCTATTCATATATAGTTTCATGTGATATGCCACTACATCTGT
>NC_142939.1:63973386-63985886 GCF_046866305.1 Octopus bimaculoides
GTGGCAAGTATTGTCCTCAGAATGCAACGAGCCAGAAATGATACCGAAACGGACCCTGTTCGACGTTCCGAAACTTCCGCTAATTCGTCGTTATGAATCAGAACTTCATTTTATCAATTGTGAAAGAAGGAAGAGCGATGTTGCCTTCTGCGGGATTTCAAATCAAAATAGAGAATATCTGGGCAATATCACATTATTTCTCTCCAACACTCTAAATAAATAGCCAACTCGCTGCTTCGTTCGATGATAGAATTAGAAGTTTTCTCGATAGCTCAATTAAAAGAGAGCTTGATTAGGGAGTGAGAAAATTAAAAGAGCTTCACAACAGGGTCAAGAATAAAGTGTATGCGTCCAAAACGATTATCGCGACGCCATGTTAATGGAATATCTAGTGGTAATAGTTGAATGTAAGACTACAAGTACCTACCTACCTAACTAAATGTATAATAAACAAGTGGTTCTGCACAAGAGACGGACAAACCGAGATGCGCCATGCTTTTGCCATATCAGAAATGACCTGCGGTTAAATGCACAACGAACAAGAAAACCCCAAGGTTTAAGTTTTAAATAGCTTACACACACACACGCACGCACACACACACACACACACACACACACACACACACAAGCACACACACACGCATAAATATATATATATATATATATATATATATATATACATGCATGAATGCATGTACTTATACATATGCGCACGTATGTATGCATGTATGTGGGTATTAACTTCCCATTCTCTCTCTATCTCAAGATACATATAAAAGCAATTTAACGTTAAACAGAGGGAAACTCGATATCTTTTGATATAGTACATATTTAATAACTTTACAAGAAAACGAGTGAGAGTGACCTCGAAGTTTAGAATTGTTCATCTTCATGAGACTCACTGATTAAGGAATGCAACACAAAACTTTGAAGTTACTGTCAACATTTTCCGTGTAAAAGTAAACGTAAGTACACACACACACATACACAGATAGACAGACAGGCAGACACATAGACAGACAGACAGACAGATAGATAGATAGATAGATAGATAGATAGATAGATAGATAGATAGATAGATAGATAGATAGATAGATAGTGTATCACTGTTTTGTACAAGAATTTCGCACTTGCTGTCCATTTGATAGAAGGACATGATTAGAGAGGAGTAATTAAATTTATAGTAGCCAAAATTTTTTATGACAATCACGAAAAACCGATCAAACCACAATCACAACTTCGGTAAATGAAGCCTGGAGCTTTTTTTTTTATAGGTATATATATATGTATATATATGAAAATATATACCCATGTATATATATACACATCTATATAAATACATTTACATATATATATATATATATATATATATATACATATATATATATACAGAGAAAGAAAGAGATAAATGTGTGTGTATATACATATACATATATACGCATATATATACCTGTAGACATATATCTTATTAAGTGTAAATATATACATGTATATATAAATGTGTATATATATATATATATATATATATATGAATATAGACATATGTATATATGTGCGAGTGCGTGCGTGCGTGCGTGTGTGTGTGTGTGTGTGTGTGTGTGTGTGTGTGTGTGTGTGTGTGTGTGTGTGTGTGTGTGTGGATATATCTGCGTGGTCATAGTAATGGCCGAAGCACAACTATTTTCAGACACTTCACGCATATATACACGAACCACACACACACCAACGCACACGCACCTAAAACACACACACACAAACACACACACACAAACACACACACACCCACACACTCATATGTGTGTATGTATACGTGATGAGGGTCATTCGATGAACTAGACAAAGAAACTGGACAGAAATGTACTCAATATCTGAATTTTCAGCTTATAGCATTAAATTAGTAGCTCTGTCTTCACAACTTGCATCAACTAAACATTTCATTTACAAAAATAAGCTCTTTTCTAACTATAGATAGATAGATAGATAGATAGATAGATAATATTATGATATATATTATATATACATCCATATATACACATATATGGTTTTGCTTGGCTGTCCCTGGAATGGAAGACGCTAGGGCAACTGACCAAATGAATCTCTTTTCCTCCCATCTTTGCTGATAAGCAGAAACGTTCTAAATTTCTGGCGTAAATACAAAACTACGAAGTCGAATGCTTTTGCGTTTCTGAGGAATATCGTCCAGCGGAATTTCATCCGCTAAAGTTTACTTGCAGATTGGAAACTATAATTTTTTTACAACATATAAGATACCAACTATAAAGCTCAGTGAGTCACCAGAGCCACCGGTTTTATTTGAACTCGTTTTTTTTTTTTATTTTGATTTGATTATCTATTAAAAGTCAAACGCTCAATTTTATGTGCTACTCAATTATTCAGTAGATACAATGACCGTGTGTCGATTCTCAGTTCGGTGTCACTTGAGCCAACTCTTTTTTTTTTTATTTGCATAGTTTCAGTATGCAACACGTCTCATTAAGTTTAAGCTGTTAGAAAAGAGCTTTCATTGAAAGTTTGCTCTCTCTCTCTCTCTCTCTCTCTCTCTATATATATATATATATATATATATATATATATATATATATATATATGCGTGTGTGTATATATATATATATATCCCTCTCTCTCTCTCCCCCTCACAAACATACTCATTCCTTTTCTGTCCATCTCTCTCTCTCTCACACACACACATGCTCTCTCCCCTCCATCTCATACACATATTTTCTCTCTCCCTCTCTTTCTTACACACTTATTTCTCTCTATATCTTTTCTCTCCCTCCCTTTTCTGACACACGTTTTACACTAAACCCCAAAATCATCAAAACGTCGAAGAAAACGCCTTGTGGTATTTGACTCAACTCTTAACATTCTCAGTTCAAATTCCATTTCGAGGCCCTATTTGCCTTTTATTATTCTAGGGTCATCGACGCAAAGTACCACGCAAGTACAAGATTGAGTTGTTATGGTACAAATCTAATTATTATTAGTGTTTTAAGGCGTCAAACTGGCAGAATCGTTCGTTCGCCGGACAAAATGCTTGGACGCGTTTCCTCCGTCTTTACGTTCGAGATCGACTTTCCCTTTTATGATCGATAAAATAAAAGATGAATTTTGGGGGTGAGGGTGTGGTTAGTGTAACCAATTAAACACTCCCTACAAAATGCCAGGCGCTGAGCCTATAATAGAAAGGATTATAAGGGGATCGTAACGTGGTAAGTTGCGAGAATTGTTAGCGAGCATTACACAAATAGTTAGCGGCATTTTTCCCGACTTTTTATGTTCTGGGATCACTGTCCACCAAGATCAGCTTAGCCATTCATCATTTCAAGATCGATAAAATAAATCACCACTCAATTTACTGGGTACAATGTAATCGAATAAACTTATTCCTTAAAGTTACTGGGCTTGTACCAAAATTTCAAAGAATTATGCTATTGTATTCTGGTCCCCAATATACGTGGTAAATACAGACGGTGAATGGTCAGATTCGGCAGAGCGTCGGAGAGGAATGCCACAGGGTGGCAGTTCAGAAGTTCAGCGATATGAGTTTAAATCCTCCCAAGGTCAAGATTCCCATTTCTCCTTCTGATGTTGCTAAAATAGAAAAAAAAAAAAAGAAAAAAACAATTCCAATCCCGAATGGTGGACTGACTGAACTGTGAGCAAGTCAGAACACACTCGTTGTTATTTCTTCTGGATTTGTGTATTCTAAGTTCAAATTCTTATGTTGCCTATTTGAGCGTTAGACTCAAAACTATTCTCCGGTTTAATACCATCACTTGGTACGTTTTATGCCTTTAGTGGAGATGACATTAATGAAAGCTTTCAATCTAAATCTCCTGTATGTGCCTATCTTAGACCTTCTCTTCTTCCAACAATAATCGAGGGCCCTGTGAAGATTCTTGGACACTATTTTCCCTCCTGAATAAAAGAACAAATTAAAAAAGAAAACATGAACAAAGCACTAAAGTCTTTAGGGTTTAGATTTAATATAATGTATTTAATTCTCTTCCCATGAAGCTCAAATTCTATCGAAGATAATGAAAGAGAAGTGAGCAAGTAACCCGAAAAATTAACACAGATACACAGACACTCACAATCAGAAAGACATACGCGCAAACATTTACAGACACACATATAGGATACATAGACCCAAATGCCATGCTTTATGCCTACATAACGAAACAAATGGCAGAAAAATCAACAACATATTTCAAATTCAATACATCAGCGACATATATATGTGTGTGTGTGTGTGTGTGTGTGTGTACATATATATACATGTGTATATATTATATGTACATGTATATATATATATATATATATATATATATATATATATATATATATATATGTATGTATATGTATATACATATATATACACGTGTATGCGTGCTTGCGTTTGAGTGTATATATATATATATATATATATATATATACATATGTACATACATGCATACACACACACACGCACGCACGCACACACACACATATATATATATATATATATATAAAATATGTGTGCATGTATCTGATAAATACGCAAAAGCATGTTTGTATATATATATATATGTACATACAATTATATTCACATTCATATATGTATATATATATATATATATATATATATATATATATATACATATGTATGTATGTATGCATGTACGTATGTATTTTGAACATTTTACTTACCAATATATATATAAATTTTAAAATCCGCATTTCCTCAAATAAATGTGTATGAATAAACGGTTTTATGTTAAATGAACATATATCTGTATATCTATGCGTCTATACACACATATATATGCACATATACACATATAGATGAATACATAGGCACGCACATACACATATATATATATATATATATATATATATATATATATATATATATATATATATATATATGCATATAATTATACATACATATTATATACATTATGTGTGTGTGTGCGTGTGTGTTAACGGCAGTGCCCCAGCATGCTCTGGAGCTGAAACTAATACCAGAGTATATATATATATATATTCTTTTCTGATGACACTGAAGTGCTTAATTGGATTTCAGTTCTAAGAAATACTACATATGTAACATAGACAAATCCATGAGAAACACATTTTCCAAAGAGATTCTTAATTCCTCATATGTTTTCTAACACAGAAAATAATTAACCACCAAAGTTCCTATTAATTTTGTATTATTCAAAAAGCAATTTTATTCTATCGTGTGTGGAGAATTGCAAATATATAGAGGTACAACATCGATTTTCCGGAACCAGTGGTTCCGAAACGTTTCCGGACTACTAAACTTTTCGGACTAGCCTAGGAATGGTCACCGTTCAATTGAACAAATATTGAATTTACCTAAATCATTACATAAAATATAGATACCTGTATATTCGTAAAATGATACAAGTTACTTAATGCTCTATTGTAAAAGGTACCAGTTTGCTCATGGTACCAGTAAATATTCTGGTTTTACGAGAATTCTCGTAAATTAGTACGGATCGTAAAAATTCCGGACTATCAGTTTGGGAAAGTAGATGTTGTACTTGTATGTATATACATATATATATATATATATACATATATTTTATCATATCATATTATATTATATTATATTATATTATATTATATCATATTAATACCAAATTTACATTTGAAAAATTTATCTTTTGAAATTGTTATAAAAATTCTTTGTTTGGTAACTTCAGTGAATGAAGTAAAGCACAAAATTATTTGTTGAGCCTTGGCACAATATTGGCTCCCGGTTTATCAAAATTCAAAAAGAAAATTATGAAAAATCTTTGTTGTAATCTCTGAGTGTTTAAAAACACTCTTACTCTGGTCGGAGCTGGTAAATTTATATACAGATATATATAAATATATACTATTTACATGCATATAAATATATATATATATATATATATATATATATATATATATATATATATATATATATATATATATATATATATATATATATATTTCTGAATGATCTTATCTTTGATTGGTAAAAGAGCAGCCGAAAATGAACGATGTTAAAAAGGGAAAATCAAAATAAATATATAATTCTATATTGTATATTATTACTATAATACATTATTGCATATTTGGCTGAGAGTAAATATGTGACGCAGGTTTTCAAAATGGATATGTGTTTGAGTGAATCAGACCCTATAATAATATATAAGGGTTTTGATAAGTTTCATTTTGTTGTGTGGTTTTAATTTAAGAAACAATAAACAAAGTATACGAGATATGTATATTTCGAATGTTTAAATCATCTGTTAAAATTTTCATAGTCTTAAATTTGAAATCTTCACGAGATAATGCCAGTCATTTTTCTAACTATATTCTGGCTAATTTTCGTGTAAAAAACCTTACATATTTTTAATAAAAAGAAACAGTTTCTGTGGCTAATGTAGTACACTGTATAGCACTCCAGTTTGTTAAGTTAACTTTTAAGATCACTGGAGATTAGCGGACATATTTACCATCAGAATCGAGTCGTGCATTTCTCCTTTACTGGTTTCAGCCACTCAACC
Organism: Octopus bimaculoides; assembly: GCF_046866305.1. NCBI lineage: Eukaryota > Metazoa > Mollusca > Cephalopoda > Octopoda > Octopodidae > Octopus > Octopus bimaculoides. The sequence continues at coordinate 63,979,953 of NC_142939.1, forward strand.
GACTCGACTATCGCGATTCTGTGGTACGGTAAGGAAAAGAATATACAATCATCTTAACTATGAAAAAAAAAAAAAAAAGAGCTGGAGCTTCGAAAATTCGAAAGAGAAAAGCATTACATGAAATATAATTTAAATATAAGATTTGCTTGTACAAAGAAAACGGTTTCATATGTGACGTAAATCTATTAAATGTTGACAACTGGTAGAGTGTTTAAAAGATCAAGTTGCTGAAGTGAAGATCTTCTTAGCTATACCAACAAACGCAATTATGGTTTGGTGGTACTGCTGGGAAGGTTCGCTTTCCTAACAGTAAACTAACCTTAAACGTTAATGTGGGACTAGAAAAGGCCTCACCTGAGAAGGTTTGCTTTCATAACTGAAAACTAACCTGAAGTGTGGGGTAAGAAAGGGCCCCACGTATGTATTATGTGGTTTGAAGTTAAAAGAACATTCTAGATGTGAAGTAAACACTACTGTACTGTGGAACTATAAATAAAGATTTCATCAAATTTCTTTCCGTTTTTTGTTTTCAATTGATTAATTAAAATTAAATTAATTAATATCAAGTGTCTGTTCAATGAATTTTTTTATATAAACTGCTCCAGGTTCGTGTTGTTGTTGTGGAAGTGATTGTTGCTCTTGTGACTGTTTAGCCTCAAATCGGCTTTGATCCCGAGTACAGACATAGAATTTAAGACATTCCAAATATTGTCTACTACTATATTACTCAATATGTTCTTCGTTTCTGTGCAATTAGTCTTAAGAACCCTGTTCATGATACAGGTCAAATAAATAGAGAAAACGGGTCACTATCTATTATATCAACTTTTATCTTTTATCTGTTTGAGTTTTATAATATGTATTAATCATTCTGGATGTTCCATCGAAATGTTCATAGGTCAATTTCATTACTATTATTATTATTATTATTATTATTATAAAGTAATTTCAATGGATCAGTTTTCAGCTCTATTTAAAGTTGATATATATATATGTATACAAAAATTCAACTGTGAGTAATTTGCTAAGATTGTTAACAGATACTATATTCTTTTGCAAAATTTTGGGTGTAAAAAAATATATTTAAACATATATATATATATACACACACACACACACACACACACACACACACACACACACACACACACACACACACATATATATATATATATATATATATATATATATATATATATATATATATATATATACACACAGTTTTAATGAGGACACCTCCTCAGCTACACTTTGGCATAAATACTTTGAGATCTGGTTCAGTAGAAAAACAGTTACATCAAAATATGCCAGGTCTAAAGGTGGGCAGTAAGGCACGTATTCACCTTCAATTAACATAAACTTTTTAATTTTAAATTAAAAGTATACCTTTCTTAGGCTTAAATGATAGAAAAATGCATGAGGAATTTAGAAACACTAATCGTATTGAAAAGAATTTAGTGCACAAAGAGTTATGCAGTAAAATGTTACAAAATTTCCTGTCGGTTTCTTATTCTGTACTTTACTTGAAGTAATAGCTTGTCTTATACTTTTACAAATGTAATAACTTGTCCTGTACTTTTCCAGGTTTATAATCTTAAGAATATTACTTTTCATGCTCGCATTTTTCCGTGTAATATATAAATATGTGTATGTGTGTGTGTGCGTGTGTGTGTGTGCGTGTGTGTGTGTGTGTGTGTGTGTGTGTGTGTGTGTGTGTGAGTGTGTGTGTACATACTTATATACATATTCATATTTATGACAGGTTTTTGTCAGTGGGCAACCGGGCAAGGAAGCAGATTCACATAAATTCACAATGATATTTAGTAAACATGAGCAACCTTTCTCCAGAAGTGGGCTGCAAGAGACACAGCTAATCATCAGTGAAGCTGCACTACTGACGAAATTCAGAGTAATTTTAATTTTAAAAAAAAAATGTTATTTTGTTCGTGAAACAGGCGAGCCTTTCAAAACATCCCGCCAGCCGCATTTTACCCACGTCTGATTTAAAGAGTCTATACCAGGTATGGGCAATCTTTTTCGAGAACCGGGCCATATGAGATATTATCAGATACTCGCACTACTAAAAACATTTATGGTAATTTTGCATTAGACACATCATTTAAAAAGTCCTACAGGCGGGCTGCAGTTGACCCATCACTGAGTTACAGAATCTATATACATATGAGTAATCATTTTCCCCCGAAGCGACCCGCGTGAGACATGGATCACCACTAGGTGGGTCACAGTACAAAAAAACATTGAAGTTAATTTTTCGTAGGCGTGCTATTCAAAACGTCCTGTGGGGCCACAGTTTTGTCCTTTACTGGTCTGTAACCTGAGTAATCCTGAATTAGATGTTGGGGAGAGAAATGAAAAGTAAAAAAAACGACCTAAAATGAAGACAAAGGAAATCTTTGATCAGCAACTGATGAAAACGAATGGCTATGTAAAACAACGTGTTATAACATCTCAGCACTTTAGGAGATTTTCGAGGATTAAGTGCTGATCGATTGACAAATATATATTTACAGACACACGAAGACATTCTCTCATATATAAACATTGTGTGTCAATCTCTTTATTTCATAGCAGATTGATCAGAATTTATGCATAGTCATTTCTGCGAAAGTTTCCGATTCTTAAGTAACTTACCAATTCTCACAAGCGCCGTTGCTTGCCTGTCTGCTGGTCTGTCCGTCTGCTTGCCTGTCTACTCGTCAGTCTGTCTGTCTGTCTTAATCATTTATGATTTTCCTGCTTTACCATTTTTTTCTCTTTTTCTTTAAAACTTTCTTTGGCTTTATTTTTTACTACACACCACCACCATCATCGTCATCGTCATCACCACCACCACTACCATTATCATCGCCGTCGTCGTCGTTTTCGTCGTCGCCATAGTGGTCATCATTATCATCATCACTATCATCGTCACTATCATCATCATCGTCAACATCATCATCATTATCATCACCATTATCATCATCATTGTCGTCGTCGCCGTCGTTGTCATCATCATCATCATCACCATCATCATCAACTACGACAACATCAATATCACTATCACCATCAGCAGCATCCCCACCGTCACCATCATTATAACCATCGACAGTCCGTCCCCCTCGTTTCCCTCCACCGTCCCCACCATCGCCATCCACTTTGTGTGACGACGTCAGCTCTATATAATTTCTTTGTACTATAAGCACAAGACCTGACATTTGAGGGGAAGGGCAAGGGCTAGTCGATTACATCGATCCCAGAGCTCAACTTAATTTATCGACCACGAAAGGATGAAAGTCAAAGAAGACCACGGCGGTGTTTTGAACGCAGAACCTGAAGAGATGCTCATAAGAAGTACTGTTGTCTCAATATAATATGGTGCTAAAGAGAAAGCTAAGATTGATCCGCTAGAAATAGCAGCTGAATATCTATTAGAGAAGAGAGAGTATTAATAGAGAATAAAATGAATGAGGGAAGCGAAAGAGGAAGAATTAAGTGTCTGGATAAATATCAAGGATTGGAGAGGATTTTGAAGTTTAGGGGATAAATATAGGGACCTTGAAAGGAGGACGAAGATGGCCACATCTGGCAGTCAACCTCCTCAGACATGATGATGATGATGATGATGATGAATAGAAAGAGGAAGAGGATGGTTGAGGTAATGATGATGGTGATATTAAAAGGGTGATAATAAAGATAGTGAGGCGAGGAGGCTAAAGATCTTGGGAGCCAAGGTGATTGTAGCAACGACGTTAGCAACGACGTTAGCAACGACGAAGACCACGACCACGATGATAATGATGATGGTGGTGGTGGTGGTGGTGGTGGTGGTGGTAGTGGTGGTGGTGGCAGCGACAACGGCAGCGACAACGACGGCGACGGAGTCGGCGATCACACCGATGGATATAAAGAGCCATTAACACGACTTCGTGTGTGGGTTCCCGACTGCTAGAAACAGCAGCTCGGTATTTCAACTTTCGCCGATGTAGACATTTCTTTTCAGGCCGACAGAAAAGAACCCGTTTAGTACTGGAACAACTGGAAACACCCTATACTAAAAGACACTAGCTTTGTACAAGAATTCCAAGCAATGTTCTTTTCAGTTCTGTATTTAAGAGATGAGGAATTATGAACAGAGAGGAGTGTATGTGAAAGACTTACTAAAAGTGTGTGTGTGTCTATGTGTGCAAGAGTCCTTGTAAGTGTGTGTACATGAGAGCATGTGTGTGTGTATATGTATATGTGTATGTGTATGAATAGATTCTTAAGTCTTTTCCGAACTTTTCAAATGTAATTGTGTACGTGTGAGTGTACGTCTATATGTGTGTGTTTATAATTGTATATATGTGCGTATGAATATATAGATGCTTCTCTATATGCGTATGAGCATATGGATGTTTATGTATGTGCGTATGAGAGATGTGTGTATATATGTGTATGTGTGTAGGCATCAACCTATGCATATATGCATATATGCACATAAATATGCATGAATATACATATATATAGGTGTATATATATATATATATATATATATTTATACCTTCTATTTGCGTATGTATGCATGTATGTAAGCGCGTGTGGTAGGGGTGTGTGGGAGTGTTTGGGTGTGTGTGCTGCCACATGTCTTTTCTTGTTTGCTTCAAGTGTTTTCTTTAAATGAAGAATGGTACAGACGCTGAGAATACTCAGTGGAATGTCCAGCTGGTCAATCACAAGTTCCATTGTATCCAACCTCGACAAAATCTCTACTGAATCAATGATGGTTCCCCTATGTGGCTGATTGACTTGTTAGAGACAGCAGTCAATTCTTCTACAAAAACGATAACTTGAATTTATTTAAATAATAGGAATGCCATATTAATGCAGTTATAGATACCAAAATAAAGGACAGGATGGCCACAAATGGAACGCCTTTGACCCTAAATCTGCTGCATTATGGTTGATATTGCGGTAAGCACCAGGAGAATTCAGTGCCTATGTTGTAATATGACCTGCTAGAAATAGAAGCCAAATCTCCTCTACAAGTCGGGCAATGTGATCGGTGGATGTTCCACTTTGGCTATATGCAGAAGACTAGTAGCGGAGAAGTGCGACGACTTCCTCGGGGAGACCCTAGGCGTCGATGAAAGCGAATTGCCAAGTCTATCCCGGAGGAATTCCGGGGACGATTATGAATAATTTTCAGATGTCTTTGGCCTGACAGTGCTACCGGTGTGTGTGTGGGGGGGGGGGGGGGGGGGGGGTGAGGTCTACTCCTCACCGTCTGAATATAGAGAAGAACACATTGAAACATCAGAATGGTTATAATTCTTCAAAAGATATACCCTATCACGATTCACCTGGGATCAAATATGAGCAAGCAACCTCAACATAATCATCCGACTCACTCGTACTAGCAGCTAAATTTTCTTCAAGTCGCACCCCACCCTTTTAAAAAGAAGGGCGCCGTAGATACTAAAGTCCTGGTATTACAGAACCCTACAACATCAGTGTGCACGCGGTTGGAAAGGCTTTGAGCATGAGCCTGTTTGATTAGGATTAGCATGGAGCTAAACAAAAATAGTAACAATGATATCAGTATGATATTCATCCTAAATGAAACAATTACAGTACATTTTTATAATGAGGGTAGAGACTCGTTGCTTAGTGGTTTGGAAGTTGCACTCATAGTCCTAGCATTGTGATTTCCATTCGTTGTGGTCTTGAGCAAGTCAATTCATATCATGTTGCTCCAGTCCACTCAGCTGAAAAAAGATGGTTAATACTGCGACGGACCGACATCCCGTCCAGGAAGTGCTACATCTTCGGACATTTCCAGGAAATCCTTCCACCCTTCCTTGGATTTTTCCAGGAAGTCCTGCCTTCACCGCCTTGAACTTTTCCAGTACATGCCCCCACTCCCGGACATTTTCCTGCCAAATATATGGCACCCTA
>NC_142939.1:63988386-63990886 GCF_046866305.1 Octopus bimaculoides
TATATATATATATATATGAATGTATATATATGTATGTACATATATATATATATATATGTATATATATATATATATATATATATATATATATATATATATATATATATATATATATATATATATATATATATATATATATATATAGAAAGATAGATAGATAGATAGATAGATAGATAGATAGATAGATAGATAGATAGACAGACATATAGATAGAAAGATACATACATACATACGTAGATAAAATGAAAAATACACATTGCGTATATATATAAAGATATATATATATATACACACACATGTGTACATATATATATATATGTGTGTATACACACACGCGCGCGCACACTCACACACACAAGCATGAGTGCGTATGTATGCAGGTATGTATATATGCAATATATGCATTAGTCAAACAAGAATTTCTACGCTTCGTTGAAATGCTGGACACCTGATTATACACACACTTGTAATGAACTTTGCAAATAATTCATTTGGGCTAAATGTTGTTTGTGTGTTTGTAGGTGTGCGTCTATATTATATCTGTGCGTTCGTATGTACATACATACATACATACATACATACATACATACATACATACATACTTACATAAATTACGTATGTACGTACATTTTGCAGAAATCTCGTGGCGAATGACAAAGCAACATTGTATAGAGTCAAAGTCATATCTGCTTTTATTAGATGGCGACAAAACTTAACCATGCGGGGAGTCTGAACTCCCGTGAAGAATTTCGTCACATTTTCTCATTTCGAATTTGGTTCCTAACACACACACACACACACACACACACACACACACACACACACACATTCTCGCACATTCACACACGTCCACACACACATACGCACACGCACGCACACACGCACACACACATACATACTCACACGCACACACACGTACTCAGATACACACTTGCATGCATATTTATGTATATGCATTTATGTCTATATGTATGTATATATATATATAATATATATATATATATATATATATATATAATATATAATATATATATATATATATATACATGTATATATATACATGTATATATATATATATATATATATATGTATATGTTTGTATATCTATATGTGTATGTGTATATATATATATATATATATATATATATATATATATATATTATATATATATATATATATATATATATATATATATATATATATATATATATATATATATATATATATGTATGTATATGCATGTATATTTGTCGGTATTAATATAAAGCGATGTTAAGTCTTTGTTGTTCCCGCAACATATATCATAGTCCTTAGAGGGTTTCATGCTTACCATTCGTCGTTGTACTCATTAGAGTTGCTTCAGTTGTTTGGGTCTAAGTTAACGAAACATGTTTGGTGTAATGTGTACATTTAACGATCAGTTCAACAGTTAACGTAGTGTTAAATTAGCCGATGAAGAAACACCCAGATGTTTAATCGACCTCGTAGAATCAACAGCTAAATCTACCTTAATCAATATCCTTTTGTCTTTCGAAAAAGTGTAAAGACCTTATGTTTTTGGTGGTACAGTTGTCGGTTACGGCGGTGAGGGTTCCAGTTGATGCGATCATCGTGATATTAACGTGCCAGTGGCTGAGCATTCCGCAGACACACGTACCTTTAACGTAGTTCTCAGAGAGATTCAGCGTGACACAGAATGTGACAAGGCCGGTCCTTTAAAATACGGGTACAATTCATTTTTGCCAACTGATTGAACTGCAGCAATGTGAAATAAAGTGCCTTACTCAAAGACACATTGCGCCGCCAGTAATCGAACTCACGACCTTACGTTCGTGAGCTGAATACACTAACCACTAAGCTACGTGCCTTCGCTAAAGACCTTATATACTGCTTGAATGAAGCATGTGATGGTCTTGATGAGGACTACTCTAACAGATCTTTCCTTTCTCTCAAGTGCATAGAGATATAGCAGCCAAATCTTCCTTATACTCTCCTGTATTACGAGGTGAATGAAGTATCAAGTAAAGGTAGCATTTTTGATGAGGGGAAAATGTCGCCCTCTTAGCCGTGTCTCGTCCGCTTTAGTGTCCACCTGGTAACAAACACTCACCTGCGACTCCATTAGCTGTTTGCATGCGCATCCGCAGGCACACCCCACTAAACTATTTCGACTACAGGGCTAAACCAGGTGATTGTAGATAACGAGTATGTAACCCGTGGTAAGTTAGGGCTGGCTTATAGATGCATGCGAAGTCTGGATCCAGCGGACTCTGCAGAAGAAAACTTCGAGGTTCAACGGAGCGGAAGGCAGCTGCAGCAACGTATTGTCTGATGTAGAGTGCAAGATGAGACAAGTAAGACATCTTGATCACCTTCTGCATCTGTCTTCATCTCCAACTGTCTTGACCTGGTCTTGCCACAGGGTTGAAGATGGTCACCGATGAGAGATAAGGTTCACGGTGCGCAACTCTTTTTCATTTTAAATAAAGTCACCATCAAT
>NC_142939.1:64000886-64010886 GCF_046866305.1 Octopus bimaculoides
AGGCATGTGTCCAGTAATTTTTGCATGTGTCTGTTGTCAGCAGGAGGTAGGTTGACGTGTATCCACAGTTGACCAGTTGCCCTCTTGTTTTCCGATTGTCTTTTCCTCAATGGCATGTCACTTTTACAGGATTATGGATATCTTAAGATTGCCTTCCCTTTTCATTGCCACTAAGAGAGATCATATTTGTTTGTGCGTTATTTTATATACCTTTATAAGCCTTCATATTAACATGATTATAAATATTTATATATATACATATGTATATATCAAAGGAATGTGCTATAATACTATTCCACATATACAAAAACAGCCATACCAACAATTCAACATACCTCCATCATCAGCTGCCCCACGGATATCATTATGGTTTCGATACCTGGGCAGTACTATTTAATCCGGTGGTGTCAACAACACTAAAATAAGTGTTGTTTGGGAACAAAGATACCTAAGAAACCACAACTTTGAAATACATTTACTTTATGTACAGCCGTATCGGTAAATAAATTCAATAAGTAAATTACAACCAACTCCTAAATACATAACTAAACAGCGACCAATTCAAGTCATACAAAAGTTATAATCCCTACCGTTTTCGATAGTATAATATAAAAGTGAAAGCTTAATAACCACATTCATTCAATCAATCCATTTATAGGCGGTCTTCCATAGTTACTACTATAATAAAAGTTAAAGCTTTATACAAATCTCTCCAAAACAAAACAAACACGATTGAAATTATTTAGAAACTAATAAAAGTACTTGTAATTAACTATTATTATAAAACCTCGCTATGTTTAAAGCTAATTAAAACTAATTAAAACTATTTAAAAGATAATATAACTACAAGTATTAACACTTACGAGTTTTATAAGACACGCGGTTCCATCACCAAGAATTTGAAGGATCGACTTAAATATTGATGACGTAGTGCGTAATTACTACTTCCTCAATTGTCTCAAACAATATTGGTGACGTAGTAAGCAAATAACTCGAATCGTAAACCTTCCAAATCCTTACAAATATTTGCTAAGTTGAAGACTAGATATTACGCAATATTTATTTAAAATTTCAAGTTTCCCACCCAAACAGCGAGTAAACGTTTTAAACAATTTACCATATTTATAACCTTGTTTTACTAAATCTCTTAACAGTCTATTTATTCTTTCCAAAGATTTATTAGCATTATTAATAATAGAACTATATCTAACAATTTCCCCTGAAAAAACACCCTAACCAATAAAAGAAGGAATTTTACTACTGAACCATGGCATCGAAGCCACAGGGAAACCAAGATCTTCTGTTTTATAATAAATGTCAGTAAATATTTCATTATTATCCTTAATTACTAGATTGACATCTAAATAATTAATATCACTTATTTCTGGTGGCCTTATGCTCACTAGGGTATACTTTCCTGAGTAAAAATTCAAAGAAACCATAATTAGGCATAAATATATCATCGATGTATCTGCAGCATCCTTCAACTTGTTTAAGCAAGCTCATCTTTTTCCTAGCACATAGGTCTTTAAGAAAAAGGAACTCGCATGACGACAGCGATGATGGTGAGAAAGTGGAAGAGGAGGGGTACGAGCAGGATATTGAAGACGTATCTAGTAATCTAGACTTAAACAACATCCGACCTAAACATGAGAAAAAACCCGAAATAGACGCGTAATTTGAGACCAGCTGGAGCCGCAAGTACCTTCAATGTTTTCAAAACACTTCTCTTCAATTACTTCGTCTCTGCCTCTGATGTTCCTCACCACCACCTCCACCAACCGCGATCTCTACAGCCCTTTAAACAGACCACCCGTATAAACAGTGTTCTTTTTGCTACCCAGCTAACAAACGCGGTAGCACACCTGGCGTAATAGGACTTTTTACAACAGTGTAAACACGTAAGACGCCTCTTAACGCCCACGTTCTGTTTCCTTGTCTCAAAGTTGTATGTATGCATTTATGTATGTATATACGTATTTATGTGTGTGTATATATATTATATATATATATTGTGTGTGTGTGTGTGTGTGTGTGTGTGTGTGTGTGTGTGTGTGTGTGTGTGTGTGTGTGTTTGTGCGTGTGTTTATAAAGTAGTAAAAATGAGAGACAGAGAGAGGCAGAAAAAAGGAAAATGTCCCTTGCATTTGAAAACTATCAGTTGATCGCTGAGGTCGATGTAATTGTTTTACTCCTGCCCGTGACCTGGATAGCCCTTTGTCAAAATTTGAAATCAGTATAACAATCACCAGAATGAAGGGGCCAAAGACAGGCACTTTCCTCTTTGGCCAAGCCTTCATCAACGTTTTCAAGTTTCACGTGAAAAGAAAAATGAAAGTGGAGAGATTGTTAGTGTTCTGCCCCGACCGCCAGCAATTTTGTTAAAAGGTAGGTGAAATTTGCAAGACTGGCCCGAGCGAATGGGCCCAGTCTAAGCATGCGCCTGGAAACAAATTGTTTCTTACCCAGGTGATGAAGACTGTCCTGGAATTGTAGGATTTCTAGGAACAGTTCCAAGAAGTCTCCCTCTTTTGGAGAATTTCTTTGTTATAATGCCTTGCTTTCATTCTTTACACCACTTTCGTGTAACACCACATTCTATTTGTCCCGTGCCGTCGACTATGTTTTCTTAGTGTAAACCCTTAGTGGTTAATAAAGAAATAATAATTATTATTATTATTTTCTTTTACACAAGTTTTGTTGCTACTCCTGGAGTCTTGCATGCGTAGCGGTTTACTACCTACAGCCTACGGGACCGTGATATTCGTTCTTTTAAGCTATTTAATACTTTCCTGGTTATTGTGGCCGTGCCATGGAGGCAAACCTTTTGTAACAGTTCTACTGGGCACTCTATTCCAATTTCCTTTATACTCCTCTTGATGCCTTTTAATACTGTCCCCAAGGACCCAACAATAATTGGCACTATCTTCACCTTCTTCATTTTCCATAGCCGGGCAATTTCGTACTTAAGAGTGCTGTATCTATCTATCTATCTATCTTTTCGCCTTCCTCATTGACTATTCGTGGGTCAAAGGATCATGCAATATCAACTATATAGTATATTATTATTATCATTATTATCATTATTATTATTATTATTATTATTATTATGGCCTATTGAGTTTTATCTGATCGGACATTGTTCGGACGTAAAATAATACATGCATGATTTGTGTGTGTGTGTGGTGTGTGTGTGTGTGTGTGTGTGTGTGTGTGTGTGTGTGTGTGTGTGTGTGTGTGTGTGTGTGTGTGTGTGTGTGTGTGTGTGTGTAGTTCTTCCCTTCTTTTTTTTAATACCTTAATGAGAATGGTTGCTGAAATAACCTTCACTGACTCGGTACTGAGAAAAACTTGTTATATCATTGATGCACAATCTTTATGATTTCTTTCCGTTTTCTTATTATTTTAACGGCTAATTCAGAAATATTTGACTACTATTTCTAGCATACTTCCTCGTTGGCTCGCGGATATTTGTAATTATGTAGTCTTGTGCCAAACTTAGAAACTAATATCAAATATTCTGTTTAATAATGGTGGTCAGCTTCCTCTACTGTTTCCTTTCTCGTCGTACTTTCGTCTTTATTAATTCGTGTTTTGACCACAAGCTTGGTTGTAATCCGACGGCAAAATGATCAAACATGGCTACTGCTACCTCTATTATGTTTATCAAGACCAGCCAGCAAGCCAGCCAGCCAGCCAGCCAGCCAGATATGCTTGTTCGAAGCCACACTCGAACAAACAACAAACAATCAACAGCTTGAACGCCAAAATCAACCACACAAACATCAGAAGTATAAGTTTTGACTATGATGATGATGGTGATGATGATGATGATGATGATGATGATGATGATGATGATGATGATGCGACGATGACGACGACGTCGACGAAGAAGAAGAAGAAGAAGAAGAAGAAGAAGAAGAAGAAGAAGAAGAAGAAGAAGAAGAAGAAGAAGAAGAAGGATTTATGGAGGCGCAGAAATAAAAGGAGTAAAATTAATAATAATAATAATAATAATAATAATAATAATAATAATAATAATAATAATAATAATAGTTAGCAGAGAAGGAATATGGTATAAATACAAACAACCCTAAAGGAAGTTGGCATCTAATTAGAAAAGAAGTGAAATTAACAGAACAACAGTTTCGACTGGGTTTTACGATTTATATTGGATAATATTGAATGTTGAAGTAAATTAATTTTTGGTGGGTGCCTTCTCCATTGTTTCACTTACATCCCACCATTTATTTCTTCTTCTTCCCTATCTCACTCCCACCTCTCTCTCTCTCTCTCTCTCTCTCTCTCTCTCTCTCTCTCTCTCTCTCTCTCTCTTTCTCTTATGAAGACGCACTAAGCTCGGCAACACACACACAGACATTTTGCTCAAGCATATATTACCATACACACATGGATGCATCTACACACAATCTCTCCTTCTGTTCTCAAGGATTTTCCTATTCTCGCTTTCTCTTTCTTTCTCTCTCTTTCTCTTTGTGTTTCTCTTTCTCACTTTCACTGACTACCTCTCTCTTCTGTATGGGCATGCATATACATCGAAATGTAAACACACACACACACATTATATATATGTATGTATGTATGTATGTATGTATGTATGTATATATGTATGTATGCATACATTGGCTCACAAATTCTTTCTCGCTTTCTGCCTTTCGCACAAATTCAAACACACAGATATGCATATATATGCATACATTCGCATACAATCATATACTCATACTAGCATGATCAACGTTAACATACATACAAACAAATATACATACATACACACATACATACATACGCCTAAACTTTTGAAGTGTATATTGTAGAATAAGTGAAAGAGAAAGAGAGTGTGTGGGTGTGTGGTTAAAAAGGAGGGGGTTGGAGTAAGATAAAATGATCAGAAAAGTTGTGTGAGATTTAGAGAGAGAGGGGGAGTAGTGATTAGAAGAAGAAGAAGAAGAAGAAGAAGAAGAAGAAGAAGAAGAAGAAGAAGAAGAAGAAGAAGAAGAAGAAGAAGAAGAAGAAGAAGAGGATTTAGTGAGAGGGAGAGAAAGGAAAGAATTGAAGAATTCTGAAGAAATGTCAAATTCTTATGGAATAAAATAAAATTTCAAATTATAAACAAGAGCAGCGTTGGTGACATTTCTTTTTCTTTCGTTTGTTTCAGTCATTTGACTGCGGCCATGCTGGGGCACAGCCTTTAGTCGAGCAAATCGACCCCAGGATTTATTTTTTTGTAAGTCTAGTATGTTCTCTTTGTGTCTCTTTTTCTCACTTTCACCGACTACCTCTCTCTTCTGTATTGGCATGCATATACATCGAAATGTAAACACACACACACACATTATATATATGTATGTATCGGTCTTTTTTCCCGAACTGCTAAGTTACGGGGGTCGTAAACACTCCAACATCGGTTGTCAAGCGATGTTGGGGGGGACAAACTCAAGCATATATATACGACGGGCTTCTTTCAGTTTCCGTCAACAAAATCTACTCACAAGGCTTTAGTCGGCCCGAGGCTATAGTAGAAGACACTTGCACAAAGTGCCACGCAATGGGACTGAACCCGGAACCATGTGGTTTATAAGCAAGCTACTTACCACACAGCCACTCCTCCGCCAATTGGTGATATCTCACAATAATATGAAATAGTTTTAAATTATCTCCAGCAAAATTCTTATATAATATGCAGTCATTTCATTTCTTTTGCTTTTCTTTTAAACTAATCAAGATGGAAATTTAAAGCAATAAAACAAAGTTGACAACTGCGGGACTTGAACTCAAAACGTAAAGATTCGGAACCAACGCCGCTACTCATTTTGTCCGGCATGCTAACGATACTGCCAAATCGCCACTTTTAGTATATAAATAATAATAATAATTGTTTTAAATCTTTGCCACAAGGGCAACTCGAGGGAGAGGATTAAGTCGATTGCATCGACCCCAGTGCGTAGCTGGTACTTATTTAATCGACCCCGAAAGGATGAAAGGCAAAGTCGACCTCGGCTTATTGGGTCTTGCGTAATGCATTCGACGACTGGATCTGACATACTCTGCGAGGCAAAAATTTGTTTCATCATAGGGGATGGAGATTGCGGCAAGGCATTGTAGTGTGCAGAGAGCAAGTTAAGGTAAGTCAGATATTATCGACTGTATCTTTCTGCATACACGACGGGCTTCCGCACAGTTTCCGTCAACCGAATTGATTCACAAACCATTAGTCGATCCGGAGCTATTGTAAATATCTTACGGAACCAAATGGTTGCGAAGCGAGCTTCGTAAACACACAGTAATACCTGCTCCTAACACTGTCGGACATGTTTCGGCCTTACTGGACGTCTTCAGTGAACTATAGCCATTTTAATGGTTGCTCAAATCGCAATCTACTTACGACATAGTAGGATTATTTGTTTGTTTGTTTTTATATATTCGTGATGACTTTAACTCACTAAATAAATTAAAATAGCCAAAATGGAAAATATCCATTAATTAAGTTCCATTAATTGAAAACAAAAATTCATTACTCCTACTTCTCCTTAGGGTCATAATTTTAATTTATTGAAAAATTTTTCGATTCAATGCATTAAGTATACAAGCTTGCATTTAACTGTGTATTGATCATGCAGAGAGCACCCTTGGGAAATGTTCTATTCAACATTATTTTAATGTCCTTAATCTATGAATGTCCTTCACATACACATAAAAAAATCTATTTATGCTCGTTGTTTTGAGATGGTAGCAACCATTGACTGGACTGTTTCGCTGCTGAGGTTTAATAATGTCAAAACCTGTCTAGAGTTCTCACAGTAGTTGCCAAAGATCAGTTCCATTCACACTGTTCTTGGTATATATATCTTTAGCGTATTAGTTTTCCCCCGGATGAAATTGCAGGAATGTTCTCTCTTGTTTCTTCTGATAATAATTTTCAGTAACGCTGATAACCTCTCATATCTTTTTATCATTGTCTTCTTGTCAAGGTTATCTTTTGATGTTTCTTCTTTCAGTCATTGCGTTGTGGTAATACTGAGGCAACATTCTTAAATTATATTATTTAAAAACTGGTTTGAGTTCGTCAGCAATTTGTTTCTTTTCTTTTTATGTGGTGGGCAGCATACAGATAACTCGAAATTATGAACCGCAGAGTTAATCTCTGCCACTGCGTCTACAGACGACAACATAGAAGATACAATTTCTACATAGACGATAGAATACTTGATTATATCTGCCTTCTTATGTTCAACATTCAACGCGCAAAAGCAATTAACTCTAGCCCCCCAAAAAGTAAAGAAACTGGAAGGTAAACAAGCAATATGAAGGAGAAAACGAACGACATTCCATCACCACGGTATCATTCATTTCCTTAACGACAGAACAAGATAGATTTGGTGGGATTTGAACTCAGAGCAGTTGCAACAAACGGGGTGAAGTAGTCTTGCTGACGAATTAATAAGTTTACTGCCTTGCCGCTTTGTACGGTGGAATAGTATAGCGTTATGTATAAACAGATGCTCGTGGGCAGAGCTTATATACGTAAGAGAGAGAGACAGAGAGATAAAGTGAGAGTAAGAGAGAGAGGTGGTGAGAAAGAGAGAGAGTCGATCTAATAACACATTGGAGAGGAGATAGTCTTTTAACATATACATCAATATCTGGAGTTTCTTAGAAATATATTTTTAAAATACCTGCAAATGCAAAAGAAATAAACACACACAGCTGTATGTATGTATGTGTGTGTGTGTGTGTGTGTGTGTGTGTGTGTGTGTGTGTGTGTGTGTGTGTGTGTGTGTGTGCGAGTATATATATATATATATATATATATATATATATATATATATATTTATCAACAAGCCTTATTAGAAACAGATGCGCAGTCCCCGACTTCTAATGCAGGAAGTTGTTAACGAGCTAAAAACTTGTGTACAGTTTAGTGTATCGGTTGTGTTTCCTCATAATAAATACATTCCCTCTTCATCTCTGCCCCCGTCACCGCCTCTCTCTCTCTCTCTCACACAGACACGCACTCACATATACTAATTGCAAGTTTATACACATACTTCTCAATTACAAATGCGTGCGGGCATGAGCGTACAAACACATATATACGTGCACACCCACACGCAAAAGCATATACACATATTATGTACGTGTCGCTATATGTGTGTGTGTGTGTGTATGTGTGTGTGTGTATGTGTGTGTGTGTGTGTGTGTTTGCGTGCGTACGTGTGTGTCTTGAAAGCTTGTGTAAGTTGCAGCCATTATGCATGATTACTAAGGGAGTATGTGTCAGTGTTTGCGTAGGTCACATTGTATGTATTGAAAGGATGTATGGATGGATCCGACATTTGCATGATATATGATAAATAGGTAGGTGTGAGCGCATGCATGTGTGCGCGTTTGTGTGTGTGTGTGTGTGTGCGTGTCTGTGTGTGTGTGTGTGTGTGTGTGTGTGTGTGTGTGTGTGTGTGTGTGTGTGTGTGTGGCTACTTATGCAGACAGTGATGGACAACTGAATGCGCGACAAATGTTCATAGATAGATAGATAGATAGATAGATAGATAGATAGATAGACAGATAGACAGTCAGACAGATAGATAGATGATAGATAAACACATATATAGTCACATATACATACATACACGCGTATATATATATATATATATATATATATATATATATTCATATATATACATACACACATACATATATATATACATAAACACAGACATATATAGGTATGTGAGTGTGTGTGTGTGTGTGTGTGCGTTTATGCGTGTGCGTTTATGCGTGTGCGTGTGTGTTAGGTAAATAAATAGAGAAAGGATAAATAAAAGACGCTATCAACCACACACACACACACACACACACATACACAGGCATGCGCAGACTCAAACAAACACAGATGTGCAAACATAGAGTCACCCAGAAAGAAAGGTGGAGGACGATGTAGAGAAGAAGAGCTTCCAATGAGGCGCTCTAAGTATTCCAGCTAAATGGAAAACTTCTTTTACAAACGGTGTATGCATATTCGTATATGGCTGTCTGCACTCTAAAGCATGGCCAGATGTTTCGACTCTCGTCTCAACTGACAAGACCAACAGACATACGTTAATGATGTCAATGACACACACACACATATGTTCTATCTTTTATCCTTCACTTGTTTCAGTGATTAGACTGCGCCCGTGCTGGAGCACCACCTTGAGGAAATTGTAGACAAAGGGATCTACACCTGTACTTTTTGCGAACTGGCCGAGTGGTTAGTGCGCCGGGCTGAATGCTTAGCAACATTTCGTCCGTCTTTACGTTCTGAGTTCAAATTCTGTCGAAGTCGACTGTACCTTTTATCCTTTCGGCGTTGATAAATTAAAGCACCAGAGAAACACTGGGGTCGGGGTAATCGACTAGTCCCCTCCCCCCAAATTGCAGGCCTTCTGCCTTTAGTAGAAAGCATTATTATTATTATCATTATCATCGTCATCATTTTCTTTAATATCCAAGTTATCAATATCAGCTTCATAATCATCATCATCATCATCATCATCATCATCATCATCACCACCATTATAATCGCTATCATTCTTATTATCATTATCGAAGCAGAGATTATTACTTCAGCTGACCCAGTAGTTTCACAATAACAACTGTCACTCTGTCACGGGGAATTTAATTGCCTATTTTGTGTGACCAGCGTGAAGATGAAATTATTGGTTACTTCGATAAGAAAGAATATTCACAATCTAGAACAGACAGACGGATAGACAGAAAATTAGACGGAGACCGACAGAAACAGGCAGACAGAAATAGACACACTGACAGACAGACAGACAGACAGACAGATAGATAGAACATCGCCTGTTTGCCAGTTCCAGAACGCTAAGTTACAGATCCTACCGTTATTTATTCTATATTGCAATATATGTTTAAAATCTTAGATAGCATATGAAAATTACCTATCGTGCATTGGGAAAAGTTTGGCAGCTACACACAC
>NC_142939.1:64013386-64018386 GCF_046866305.1 Octopus bimaculoides
TTGTATGCATGAATATAAATGTGTTTTTCATTTTCATAAGCGGCTGTTTATGATTTATCGGTGCAGATGTTTTAAACGACGGCTTCGGTAGCCATTACGCTTACTGTCACGTTAGCATATTAGCGTGAAGAGAGTTGCTTTAATACATTAATACATCGTTGTAGTCATTCACACGTTTAATTAATTAAGCTAAAGATGCTTAATTGATGCTTGGAAGGGCAAGACACAACCATAAATATATTTAAATCGTTATTTTACAAGATGAAATAACAATTTCGCTGACAGATGGCGCTGTAATATTAATTTCTCAGTGAAAGATGAAACAAAACGATTTAATCAGGAAACAATTTAATATCTCACCGAAGTGATACCGTTATATAATTAATTATTCAGTATGTGTGTGCGTGCTTTGCCAGTGTGTGTGTGTGTGTGTGTGTGTGTGTGTGTGTGTGTGTGTGTGTGTGTGTGTGTGTGTGTGTGTGTGTGTGTGTATCTGTGCATCGGTGGATGTGTCCCTGCATGTGTATAAAAAAACATTGTGCGTACGTTCGTATAGATGTGTATATATATACGATAAAGACACACATACCTACATACATCCGTACATATATCACGTGATCACGGGACCGAACAGGCTATCAGATGTTTTGCATTGTTTTATCCTCCGAATGAAGCCGCTCCGCTCGCTAGGCGAGCAGGCCAACATTCCCCACCGCACCCGCCACCCAAAAGGGGACTGGAGCAACGTGAAATGAGGTGTTTTGCTGATGAACACAACGCGTCGTCCAGTCAGGGAATCGAAGCTACCATCTAGCGATCGTGAGTGTGCAATCATACATATATTAGATAGATAGCAATGCATACATACATAAAAAGGTAAAATATGGCCCGTACCTAAGGTGCGGGGATTTGGAGAGATTTTCCAAATTAGCAAAAATATTGGATCCTTCAGATTTGGCGGGTGCCACTTTTTATTTATGTGTTATGCAGCGTGTTTGCTACCGAAACACTTTAAAACTTCGTATACTTGTATATTTTGTCTTGTAGAACAGAGAGAAATTTTTATATTCGAAGTTATTTCATGTTAAAAGTTGTCGTATTTCGATAATTTCAACCAATCACTGACGTCTATTGAGGTGAAAACAATTACTGCTATGGATATTCAAAAAAACGTTGTGCGGTGTAATGGGATCTTTTCTCTTGAATAAAATTAGTGCCATTGTTTGTCAACAACAACTATCGGTAGTACTGTTATTTATGACATCGTTCGTGCATTTGTACTGGTTTTAGCTTGAGTGTGTGTATGTGTGCGTGTGTGTGTGTAAAAAAGAAAGAGAGCGAATCTATTTCTCCATAGATAGACAAAAAGAACAGCCTTAATCGATTATCGAACCGTACTGCATTCCCATCAGAAGTATTTATATCACGTGACCAATACTAGAGAAACAAGTAACCAATCAGCTTGTTCCTGTCTTTAGGTAAAACAAAATACGGGAGGATCAGTTAACTATGATTTTATTCCACATATTTCTCTCTCACATCACACACTTATTGCAGCAGTCCATCAATTTTTCTAAGCCCTGTAAAGGAAGTCGGAATGTTTGGACTCTAACTAGGGCTTTCGCGATACCCTCAAAGTTAGGAATATTTCAACAACCCCTCGTATACACACACACACAGACGCCTACACATACACACACATATACATATATATACATACATATATGTGTATATAATAGTGTTTATATATGTATGTATATGCATATATATGTTTATATATATATATATATATATATATGCATGTGTGCATGTATATATATATATATATATATATATATGTATGCATATATGATGTATATATATATATATATAGGTATATATGTATATATTTATGTATGTATATATATATATATATATATATATATATATATATATATATATGTATATGTATGCATATGTATATATATATATATATATATGTATATATATATCTGTATATATATATATATATATATATATATATATATATATATATATTGATAGAAAAGAGAACAAAAGAAAGAAAGAGACCTCGATATTATGTAAATAGAGAAATTTATCTGTAAAAATATGTGACAATTTTTCGGTAGCCATGATAAAACTCCGAGTTTCGGATGCCAGGGCGGAAACCGACACCGCCATCTCTTCAGTTATCTGGCCATTGAAAATTCCTATGAAAATGACCGTTAAACAAAGGGAAATTACTGTAATTTCTTCCTCTCGGCACTGCTTCCTGTCCGCCTTCTGCTTCCTAGAGCTAGATAGCAGTAGTATTATTCCCTTCATGGGACTGTCACATTAAGTTGATAGCATACACACGCACACGCACACACACACTCGCACGCACACGCACGACGGGATCTCGCAAACTTTTCGTCTAGCAAATTCAGTCGCAAGTTACAGGTTGACCCAGGGCTATAACAGAAGGCATTTGCCCAACGTGCTGCGCAGTGGAACTTAACCCGAAATCACGTGTTTGCCAGGCGAACCTCTGATCCACACAGACATGAGTGAATTTAATATAGATCGGTGTGTGAATGTTTATTTACATATACACATTCATACTTTTATTCATAAACATATCCATGCGCAGGTCTAACATATTTATATATGCATCTGTTATCTTTGCGCACGTGCGTGTGCATATACACGTCCGTATGTACGTCGTGTTTACTTGTGTCTGTTCTAAGTATTTGTGTTCCTACGTGTTTTATCAGCTTTTTATCTTTTCGTATCCATTAAGATTCCGTCTTGCATAACTTTTCTTTATCCTTTTTCTCTTTATTCATATTGTTTTTATATTTCGTTGTTTTTATTGAAGTCACTATCGGTGTTGATGTGGTCTTTGTTGATGTGGTCTTGGTGGTGGTGGTGGTGGTGGTTGTTCACCGCTTTCTTACAATGTCCGCTGGCTACACTCGTCGCCCCGTATGCAAAGGCGGATTGGTAGAACCATTAGATTATCACATGCTGAGCATTTAGGTTTTTAGTTCAAATCTCATCGAGGCCTCTTTTCCCATAGATTTCTCTGCGTCGACAAAACAATCTCCCAGTCAGTCACAAATTAGGGTCGATATAACTGACCATAATCTTTCCCCAAAATTTCTGGTCATGTATCTATATCCGAGATTATGATTTTTTGTTTGCTTGTTTGTTTGTTTTTTTTTTGGGGGGGGGGGATTTTTTGTGGTGGGGTTGTTTTGCAGAATCGGTAGAGCATCATAGACATGTTTTGCGTTATTACTTCTAGCTCTTTACATTCAGGATTCAAATCTCGCCAATGTCAGCTTTGCATTAGATGTCACTGGGTCGATAAAATATATCAATCACTTTCTGTAGTTGATATAATTGACTTTCTCCCCCCACTCCGAATTTCTGGTTTTATGGCAATAACATATCCATTCACTCATAATGTGTTCAAGCAGATTCAAACGTGAATATCGGGTCACTGATGTTTCTCCTCATCATAGAGCACCTTCTCACTTTAAACGATGTGTATTCTTAACACACTCTGTTCACCATTATAAAGAAAGTGAAAATATCGCGGTGTTTCGACCTCGTTGAGTATCTCCTCAGTCAACGTTACCCCACCGGATCGGGGAATCTCACAAGAGCAGAGCATATTAACAATGAAATAAACAAACAAGTTATTGTTTGAATTCTCACTTTTCTGCCAGCACCCCATGAATTATCTTTTTGGTAGACATCACTATTCATCAACAAATAATTTGTGTGCTGACTTCTATAAAATGTTCATGTTTTCGGGAGATGTATCGGTCCAGCAGGATAGTCTTACTTCAGGAGACACAAAATGAGGTTAAAATACTGCGGTAACTCAACGTCCCCGCGCACTGGTTAATCGCGTGTTATAAACACGCATCGGTGAAAGGGACGAGGTGTTCTCCGATGACGAAAAACAAAAGCGATCAGATATTATACGGCAGGCTGAGTAAGAGTTCGTTATTAGCGAAAGAGGTAGTATTAGTTGAAAATAGAATTTTGTGTATCTTATTTAAGGTGGATATACTGTAGAAGACCAGAACATCGTTTCCAACGGTAAAAATGCATTCAATCTCGCCTACTGACTATGTGCGACACAAGTGATTTGTTAATTAATTGCTTTTTTTTCTATATTAGTTTAGGCTAAATTTGTCTAAGCATGCTGTTCATAGTGAAGACTTACTATTGATGATGCTCAAAGAAGCAGAAATTTAGATTTAGCAATGCCATAGGCGCTACTCGACACTTTTCATATGCTATTGGTATAAATCTGTGCTCTTTTAGCAATAAATGTCTATACGAGATGCTTTCTCGAGACGAATGTCGCAGTTTTGTGGTTCTCTACTGCATATCCACGTTAAGTAAGGTATAAAGCATACTATTTCAACTAATATACATAAATGAGTATATGTGAGTGTATGAGTGCGCGCGCGCGCAAGTATGTGTGCGTGCGTGTGTGTGTGTGTGTGTGTTGTAGTGTTGATTTACTAATACGATCAGCAATACACACGCTGCAATGTAGCGTGAGATGAATATCGGGAATTATACATAATCTACTTCGGATTTCCTAGTCGGGCAGTGCAGTGAACGGACGGGTTTGTATCGCGCAGCAACGTCAGGCAGTCGTTTAGGTATAAGCCCGTCTGATTACTGCACTATGTGAACATGAAACTTGAAGTAGATCGCGTATAACTATTGCATTCATTAAATGAAATATATGTGTGCGTGCGTGCGTGTGTGTCTGTCTGTGTGTGAGACTGTGTGTGCATGATGTATGGATGCATTGTTTTTAGTCATTAGATTGCAGTCACGCCATGGAACCGCCTTCATTACATTCATACTATACATCCACAGTAATTTTCCTTAACCAATTATTTAAGGTTATCGATTACTCTCCCAGCTAAGTTACAGTATATAAAGGGCCACAAGACAACATATAGGTAAGCCGTGCGCGTATTCAA
>NC_142939.1:64030886-64035886 GCF_046866305.1 Octopus bimaculoides
TATATATATATATATATATATATGTATATATATATATATATGCATATACATATGCAAATATATTGGCACAGGACATCACGGAACTTAAACAACATGAAATATGAAATACGAAAACATGGAATACAACCTATTTTTGCGAACAATGAAAGAAACAAATGGAAAACAACGCAAGCAACATTAAAAAACGACCCTTCTTAAGTTGTCGGCTGTTTTTTACTCGGATCTCGAGCTATTCACGACAAGATAAGTCTTCGACAAAACAGTTGCTCCTGCAAATCAAATTAAATGAAATTTGGGATTTTGCGGAGGGTCAAAGCTGGTTACAAAAACAGGACAGTAAAAACAAACAGGAAGGGCTGCTCAGCCTAAACTAGGTGAGTTGCAGAACACGGAGGAACAATCTCTGACAGGAGACAGACAAAAATGCGTCTTATCCCTGCGACTGATTAGAAGGACAGAAAGAAACTCAAATTAGGAAAAGAAAGATGGCTCATGGTCACGTGCGAGCAACGAGACAGCAAAGGAGGAAGAGTGATGGAGAGAGACGGACAGATAGAGAACGGCAGATGGGAGAGAAAGAGAGTTAGAGAAAGGATGAGAGAGAAAAGAACGAAAGGGGAGAAGAAGGGATAAGAAGAATTAGAAAAAAGTAGAGAAAGGAAACGAAAGAGGAGATGGCAAGAGAAAAAGATAGAAAAGTGTCGCATCGAAATTATTAAGATAAAACTTACTTAGAATGGACGCGTGGCATTCAATCATATAATAATATAAATAATATATATATATATATATATGTGTGTGTGTGTGTATACATACATATATGTAATACATATATATGTTTATACATATGCATATATGGGCACAGGAGATCGCAGAACGTAAACAACAGGAAATATGAAATACGAAAACCTGGAATACAATATATATATTGTAGAACCTATTAAGACCATTGCCGAGTATTTAATACTCCTGCAAGACCCGCATTAGACTCCAGACGACATGCTTAAGTTGGTGAATGCTGCCATAATCCTCGCCGTCAGTTCATTGTTGGTGTTATAAGGAGTTTTGTTGATCTCTCGCTCAACTGCGCCCAACACATAATAATCAAAGGGGTTGCAGTCTGGGGGGTTAGGTAGCCAGATGTTAGGGGTGATGTGGTCGCAGAAATTATTTGACAGCCACGATTGGGTTCTTCTGCTTGCGTGACATGATGCTGAGGCCAGTTGCCAGATACAGGGTGTTCTAGCAGCCACCCTCTAGACCGAGGACAGTACTACTCACTCCAGGGACTTGATATAGGCCTTCGTGTTGAGTCTGACGCCGCGTGGGACGATGAATGGAGGCATAACGTCGCCATCACATCCAAACACCATGATGTTGACTGGATGTTTGATCTTTATCACTCTCGGTACATGTTTTGGGGACTCGGCAAGCAAACGGTTGTTCTGTGTGTTCACCATCTGATCCTGGCAGAAACTTTTCTCGTCTATGAAAAACCAAAGCATGTTCGATTGGAAGGGATGCTTGAATTTGTCCAAAAGCTTCGTAACGCGGTCTTTTCTCTTGTCCTTGATGGTTTGGGGTAAAATTGTCCCTTCCTCATCTTCTATGAGGAATACCGAATGTCTTCGTGCACTACCTGCCTGATAAGAAAACCATACACCACCATGTTCCTGGATCTCCATGGCCTGGATCTCACCAACAAATTCAGGAGTTCTTTCCGAATCCTAGCACTGCCTCCTAGATTGACATCCAAACACTCTGAAATGTTCGTATTGGAGCAGTACATTTCGTATCCAAATTTCTGGCAGTGTGAATTGCGCCATGGTGCTGTTTTTCTCACAGACGATGACCCTACCATACTTTGTAGTGGACAAAATCAAAAACAAACAATGGAAAACGTGAAATTAAAACTACAAAATGGTGACGAGTTACCTGTCGCACCCTCTACACCCCCCTACACACACGCTCGTTTACCATTTTGTTACCATATTTCCGTTGGAATGCACCGCCTTTGTTTCATTTAATTTCGAAAATATTCACGAATTTAATGAAATAACTTATTATTTAGCTGGTGCTTTGAACGTCAATTAATAAGAAATTTTAATGGCGTGTTTTAATCTGGATTACATTAACTCGTTTATTACCAAATATCTGTTGAAATTCACTGACTCGCTTTTTATTAATTTCGAAAATAATGAAGAATTTAGTAACATAACTTATCAAGCTGGTGCTTGGAATATAAATTTACAGGAAATTTTGTTGGAATTTTTTAATTTAGATTACTTCACAACAGCATGTTTGTGTTAAAGAGAAAGGGCGTTGTGAGGCAGACTGGTACGGAAAAGGTTACAACAATTTTAATAAGGAACATTTGTTAACACACACCCATACACAGACATAAACATATACATACGCACACGCACACACAAAAACAGCCAATTGCATACACACCTTGTTTCTGGTGCAGTTACGTTGCTACATGACGACCAATGAATTCGAGATTCAGAATAATGTGCTCATAGAATGTCCGTGAATGGTATCTTGCTGTCTTCTTTACTACGAGACACCATCTTCTTGGCTAAAGAGAGAAAAAAAAAGAAACAAAGGCGGGTGAGAAAGATTGAAAGAGAGGGAAAGGGAGGGATAGATAGAGAATTAGAAGACACTTGCCCACGCAACGGGAGAGAACGCGAAACCATGTGATTGAAAAGGAAGCTTTTTACTACACGTTCATTTCAGCGCCTTTACCAATTCCTAATCCCGGGGCAAATTTGAAACAAATTCAACTTGTTTTTATTCTGTTTGTGTGTGTGTGTGTGTTCTTTTTTTATATTCTTTTTTTGCTTTGTTACTAATTAACAGAGCGTATTATGCTATGAAAGCAATTCAAGGGGGAAAACAACTGGCAAATCCTCAACTGCCGCCAGATAGCAGCACCAGTCGTACGCTTTGTTCTCCGTTATGACTTGAATGGTGTCTGATACTTGATGCTTAGAGAATAACATTCTTTTCGGTGGTAAGTTCGTTAAGTTTGGTCAACGGTATCATTAGACTGTGATAAAAATCTAATAACATCCGAACACAAACTCTATTATCTTTCATGTCCGACATCTGTTTTGTTAGGGGTCACGCTTAGTTTGACCTTAATTAAACACGATCAATGTATTATAAAGGGATTTGGGCAACTGTACATACGTGTCTGTGTATATACATGTGAATGTGCATGTGCAAGTATGCATGTGCAAGTATGCATGTGCACGTGTGATCGTTTGCGTGTACATATACGGATAATGTGCGTGTGCATGTATATATATATATATATATATATATATATATATATATATATATATATATACATACACACACACACAAATTTATACATATATAAAATCGAAAGAAAAGGCTGGAGGAATCATGTTTCCATATGTAAATGTTTGTTTTTGTTTTCCTGTTTGTGACCGATTCTCTGAATGCGCATATTATAATAATATATAAAAGTATATGTATACACAACCATATATGTGTGTATATATATTTGTGTGTGTGTGTGTATATGTATATTTATGCACACACATATATGAATATTATATAATATTTACAATTTGTATATGTATATATATATGTATGTGTACACATATACATATTATATATATACATATACGTATATATATGCATATGTGAATGTGTGTGTATGTATATATATGCATGTATATTTATGGAAACATGTATCTTATACAAGATTTACATTTCGTATATGTATATATAATATGTATATTTATGTATGTGTGTGTGTATTTATATATGCATATATGAATGTGTGTATGTATATATGTATGTATGTATGTATATTTATGCACACATATACGAATATTATATATTTACATTTTATGTATGCGTATATATAAGTATATATATATATATATATATATATATATATATATATATATATATTTATATATATATATATATATGCATGTATATATGTATATATATGTATATTTATATATATACACACACATATATATGTGTATGTATATATATATATATGCATATGCATGTATGTGTTTATGTATGCATATATGAATGAGTGTGTGCGTGTGTGTGTGTGTGTGTGTGCGTGCGTTTTGGTAGGTAAGTGCATATCTACCTTAACATAATGCAATTTTGACGACTGAAAAGTTATCAAAACACAATTACAGAATTTCTTTTGGGGCATTTTGCGCTTTGTTGTATTTTAGCTCCCAAGAAGCACAGTTACTAACACCCATGCCAAAACTGCCACCACCATCGCCATCACCATCGCCATCAATATTATTATCATTATAGTCTTTATGACCACTGACACTGCCACTACGACCACCACCACCAATAACAACAACAACAACAACAACTACAACACCACCACCGCCACCACCAATGTCAATCCTCCTCATTAAAACTATCATCAATATAACCATCACTGTTACTACTACTACTACTACTACTACTACTTCTACTACTACTACTACTACTACTAATGCTGTTGCTGCCTTCAAATGGGAACATGACGCTGATGGTGGTGTTGATGATGTTGATGACGACGGCAATGACGATGACGATGATGATGGTGATGGCTTGTGATGATGACCACGACGATGATGTTCATGATGACGATGATGGAAGTCGACGTTGCCATGGCTAAGCGTGATGAATGTAGTACATAGATGTGAAGGTGTTAGTAGTAGTAGTAGTAGTAGTAGTAGTAGTAGTAGTAGTAGTAGTAGCGCCCTTCGGAAACTTAAGAATGATTTAGGTTTAATTGTTACTCTCTCACCTTTTTTTTTTCCTTTTACGTTTCTTTCCCGATGTCCATGTTATACGAAAAGCCGCCATTACCATCTGTTTCAATCGGCCATTTTGCTTTGTGGGTTTTCGAGCGCTGGCGGCCATTTTACATAATAATATAGGCGAGAACAATAGCGCATTGTTTTAGTTGGTCATCTGATTAGATAGGAGGG
>NC_142939.1:64055886-64060886 GCF_046866305.1 Octopus bimaculoides
TTTCATAGAATTTGAAAAAATATTTGAAACGAAGTAACAAATTATAGAACACTGAAGGAACTCAAACAAATAAACTAACACACTAATGTTTAAGTGGATTCGCACTATAACAACAGACACGGTGAAAAAATATTAATCAATTCTGTCAACAAACCCCACTGTATAGCAGCTGACGACGTGTTGGGTTCAGAATTTATTGAGGAGAGTCACATCTTGAATGAAATAGAACAAAGAAATGTACTACCATCCTCAAATCTGCAGAATGGATAGCAAATCGATCCAATGCCACCACACACACCTCCATCACCATATTACTACCATTCCTTCTTCTACTCCCATCGCCTTCCTCTCCCTACCAAGTACACACAGAAATACCCAAGTAATCAGATTGGCCTTCATACTGGCAAGAAAGGTTAAACATCCCTCTGTAATTCATCCACTAATGCAGTAACGCTTGATGAAATGCATCAATGATTATCAACCGGATGCCAACGGTTGCTACGGACCATACTGTACTCATCTCAAGGATACGGATTCTGATGTTAAAGTCATGTGATTTGTGAAATCGCGCGTAACGATGTATTAAATATTTCTAAATTCCATCCTCGGAGAGAAGGAATTGGAGAGGGCCTTTGCTCCTAGGGTCTCAGGGAAACCTCGGACAGTGGGGTTCCTCGATTATCTCCAGAGGTCCTCCTGTATCAGGGGGGCTACGTCTCTATCATCCCTCCCAACCGTTTTTTAAACATTTGTATGCTATGTATGTGTCCCTTCTTTTTCAGTCTATTCCGTATCTACTTACCTTCTTATTTTTATCACTTTAATATATGTAAACTCCTACACTTTATATCTATCTTGTGGCAAATAAATGAAATCATATTATTATTATTATTATTATTGTTATTATTATCATTCAGTAGTTTTATTTTCAGAACGTGCTTTCACTTCACTACCGAGCGCAGCTCTGTGTGCCTTGGGCATGTGCTGTGTTTTGCTGTGATGCTCTTATTTTTACTGTATTGAAAGTGTTTTGCGTAGGATGTCTGCAGTGCCCAGTAGTGCAATTTTCTGTATGTTATGTATATTTGTAAGTCCTGGTGGTTTTGTTATGTATTTGTCTGAATACTTTATTATTATTATTATTATTATTATTATTATTATTATTATTATTATTATTATTATTATTATATACATACACACATATACACACACTACATATACGCAGACAGACAGACAGACAGACAGACAGACAGACAGATAGATAGATAGATAAATAGATAGACAGCTCTTTTCCCTTACTCCCTCTATCTTTATACCCTTCTTAACCATTCTGTGTTCCTCTCTCCCTCCCTCTTTCTTTTAGTCCCTCCTCTCATTACATCTCTCTTAATTCCTCCCATCCTCCCTCATTATCAGACCCCCTCTCTCTTTCACTAAGTTACCTCAGCCAAAGGACGCCATTCTATCGCCCAATCTATTATTTCAGTCAATTTCTAAATCCCTCGGGGGGGGGGGGGGGCATTGTTTCGTCGCACTGATGGCGGTGGTGGTGTTTGATGGTGATGATGTATGATAAGAACGTGGTGGTAGTGGTGGTGGTGGTGGTGGTGGTGGTGGTGGCTAGTTGAAGTGGTATGGTGGTGAAAGAAGTGTTTATTTTTGAAGAAGACTGTGGTGTTGTTTGGCGGGGGGGGGTGATGGTGTTGATAGTGGTGGTGATAATGATGACGATGGTGGTAGGGGTGTGATTGATAACGGTGGTGATTGTGATGGTTGTGATGGTGATGATGATGATGGTGGTGTTGGTGGAAGTTTTGATATTGTTGGTTGTTGTTGCAGTAATAGTAGTGATGGTGGTGACGGTAGTTGTAATGGTGGTGGTGACGGTAGTGACGGTGGTGGTTCCGAAGACGGTGCTGCTGTTAGTAACGGCTGATTTACGTGATGAATTTGATTGATGGAGTTGAGTTATCATGGCTTCTGATGTAAGGAATGTCACTGGTGTTATTGCTATTGTTACCCTTGTTGCTGTCGTTGTCGTTGCTGCTGCTGTAGTAGTAGTAGTAGTAGTAGTAGTAGTAGTAGTAGTAGTAGTAGTAGTAGTAGTAGTAGTAGTAGCAGCAGTAGTAGTAGTAGTAGTAGTAGTAGTAGTAGTAGTAGTAATTGTTGTTGCTATTGTTATTTAGCCGCAGGTCAACCAGCCCGAACAGACATAGTTAAATGATTTACATCCATGACCATCTCATCGATTCACCGGTATTTAGCGCTACACTGTTTCACATGCTATAATGTACTACAGAATATATTTATAGGTTTGGGTGGGGGTCAATACTATAGCACATTAGAGAATATTCTGGACATGACTCTAGACTGCATCCGATGGTGGGGCCCTGTTTCGAAAGTTCTAGGGTTTTGAGAGTGTGGAACCATCTCTTAGCCAATATTGTTCCCGATCTGCTCTGACCCGGAATAGTAGCATTTGTCAGCCGTCTTTGCGAAAGAAACCTTTATGGTTCAATAGTGGAGAAGGCAGCTGCAGCATCATATTGTGGAGTGCAAAAAGGAAACTGAGTCAAGCAAAACATCTTGGTCATCCGCTGCATCTGTTTCCATTACCTGGTCTTGCTCCTGGACTGAAGATGGTCACGGACGAAGAGTGTTGTTGACGGTGCTCAACTCTTCTTCAGTTTAAACAAAGTCACTTTCAAGTCATTAGTCATCCTTAAGGACGGACAGATGGTTTTCGTCACTCCGATGCAGAAATACGACATTATAGAGTCGTGGCTAAATAGAAAAAAACTTTAAATATACGCAACGAAGCGAAATATTGTTAACACACCAAGTGCTTAATGTTTAATTTCACTGCCACAAAAGTTAATTGTTCCGTCCAATTAACTTTAAAGTCTGATGATTAATTTAAACAATTTAATGCTCCATCAGGCAACTGCGAAAGTGTTAATCAATGTAAACCGAACTCAATGTATTTGTTGATAGTTACAGGTAATGCTATCTGTTGGAGTTTCAGCATTTTAGCTGCTATTTCTGAACTTCGGTATGTGGTGAAGCAACTGTTGCTGATCCCTTAATTATGTTTATAAATGTATAAGAACTTTTAAATAAGTTCCTCACCGGTAATGGTGTTTACATACCGAAGGGCTTGGTAAAAATTATTAATTAATTTATTAATAAATTAATAAATTGATAATCCTTTACCCTTTTAATTGTAATATATATATATATATATATATATATATATATATATATATATATATATATATATATATACACATACACACACACATATATATATGTATGTGTATGTGTATACATATGCACACGCCATATTTGTGTGCCTCTGTCTTGGTGTACTTACTTGCATACACAAACGCACGCGCAATCGCAAGGAGAGAAAATGACTGACAGACAGACAGACTGATAGATAGAGAGACAGACACACACACACACAGACAGACACACACACACACACACACACACACACACACACACACACACACATACATACAGACACAGAGGCAGACACTCAGACACGCAGACAGATAACCGGACCAACATACATCGAGATATCGATGCGTATTTATATAGGTGTACAAACACTTCTATCCGATTTCGAGAAGCGATCTAGTGAATGTGCACCGCTATATTACTGCTCGTTTCTTACATCCTGTCGACAGAGTAAACAAATCTATCTGCACAAAGCATCTGAAACATCATGTTTTACATGATGAAATGTTTAGAGAAATAACACAACGTCAGTATATTTAGCCACAGACGGCTTCATAGCTAGCAAAATATGCTGCAGGCTAAATCAGTAGATACATATATATACATGGATATATATATATATATACATGGACATAGACATGTATATATATATATATATATATATATATATATATATATATATGTATGTATGTGTGTATGTATGTAAATATATATATGTATATATATAAGCATATATATGTATATATATATATATATATATATATATATATATATATATATATATATATATATATATATATACGTATATATATGCATATGCATATATACATGTATATATATACATATATGTGTGCGCGAGTATACATATAGAGCGACGCACACGCGCAATGTATATAAACACATGTACGTATATATATACATACACACATCATATTCGTATGTATATATTCATATATATATGTATATATATATATATATATATATATATATATATATATATATATATATATATATGTACATACACATATTTTCGAAAGCAAAAATATCGCTAATGGTGTGTCACGCCTGTGTAGGTGAGTATTTGAATGTGTAACTAAGTTGCTGAATATGTATGGTTCTATAGTTATGTGTGTGTGTGTGTGTGTGTGTGTGTGTGTGTGTGTGTGTGTGTGAGTGTGTGTGTGTGTGTGTGTGTGTGTGTGTGTGTGTGTGTGTGTGTGTGTGTGTGTGTGTGTGTGTGTGTGTGTGTGTGTGTGTGTTGCATGTATTGTATGATCATGGCAGGGAGAAAAAGAGACAAGTAGAGAGAGAGTAAAAAAGAGGTTAATTATAGAGGGACCAACGCGGATATTGTATACGTCTCTCGTGCATACACACACACATACACACACACACACACACTCGCGTGCATACATACGTGTGTGTATGTGTGTGTATATACATACATACATACATACATATATATATATATATATATATATATATATATATATATATATATATATGTATATATATATATATATATATATATATATATATATATATATATATATATATATATATATATAACTGTATGATAACATATTATAATATATGTTATCCGATTTGAAGCAACAATTTCTAAATACAAAGAAATGACCGAAAAATGAGCTAAACCTAACCAGAATCGAAGCCACAAGCCAACCATTACATGGCTCCTTGCGCATCCGATTTGTGAGTTCGGTTCTGGCTAGGATTAGCTCATAATTTCCGGTCAT
>NC_142939.1:64065886-64083386 GCF_046866305.1 Octopus bimaculoides
ATGGAAAATATGAGATAGATCTGCTTAACCAAATCTCCTTCGAGCCACGAAATATCATAGTAATAAAAATATTTCTGTAAAAGAATTTGACAAATTAAGTAAATGTAAGAACCTCGAAATTGAAATTTAGAAATTGAAATACAAAAGAAGTGGTGTCTTGAAGCGGGAACGATTTCTGTTATTGTGGGCGCCCTAGGTATGATAAAAGAAATAGATATGTCAGAAACATCTAGATAAGATCCCAGGAGAACCATGTCTCAGAGAAATCCAAAAGATTGTGCTGACAAGTACTGCCCACGTCTTTAGAAAAGCCCTATCAATTTAAGCGTCTGTGTTCACATGAAGATATTCCACTACTGCCCCTGCCACTTCCCCTCCCAAGCTTTTAGTCATAGTGTAACATCTCCTATCCTTCATTCGCCCTAGGACACTGGGTGTGTCTCGGCAAGTGATTGTAATAAACATGCAGATTAAATGTAAATAATAATAATAATAATTATTATTATTATTATTATTATTATTATTATTATTATTATAAGACTATATTACTACTACTACTATAACTACTGCAAGAAAAACACCAGCAACAACCTCTACAACTGCAACAGAAGCAATAATAATAACAGCAGACAATAAAAACAAGAACAACAGCTGCAACAAAATAGCAACAAGCATCATCATCATCATCAACTACAACAATAACGTTAATAACAGCAGCTTAAGAACAACAACAACAAAAACAAAAAACCACATCATTCCAGTAACCGCGTTACCATTAGCAACTACCACAGCCGTAGCAGCAACACCACAACTGCAGCAACAACAACAAAAAAGGACACCACACTCGATTAATGCCACCTTGGAGGCGCGTGGTTTAATGGTGAGGATGTTGCTCGCATGAGAGTAAGATTATGGTTTCGATTCCTGGGCGGGACGATGCGTCATGTTCTTGAGCAAGACATTTCATTTTCAATCCGACCCAGCCGACTCAGCTGACAAATGTGAGTATCGCCCAGTCAAGGGTGGGGAATATATTATATGCCACAGAATCTGGAAAACCGGCCTTTTTTACACACACGCATACAGTGTGGCTTATTGGTGAGTGTGTTGCAGTCGCGATAGTAAGATTGTGGCTTCAATTTCTGAACCGGTTGTGCGTTTTGTTCTTGAGCAAAACATTTCATTTTTACGTTGCTTCCGTCCACAAAACTCTCACAACTGCAATAACATCCTCATAACTGTGACAACATTTTCACAATTGTAACAAGATCCTCACAACTGGAAAAACATCCTCACAACTGCAACAATACCCTCACAACTGCAATAACATCCTCACAACTATAACAACATCCTCACAACTGTAACAACATTCTCACAACTGTAACGACATCTTTGCAACTGCAACAATACCCTCACAGCTGTAACAACATCCTCACAACTGGAACAATATCATCACAACTTTAACAACATCCTCACAACTACAATAACACTTCCGCAATAGAAACTATAACCACAAAACCATCAGCATCAGCATCATCAACAATTACCTAAAAAAACATCGCAACACTGATATCAAGAACACTAATAACAACAACACCTTAACAATTTCCACAATAACAACAGCAACATTAACAGAAGCAACAATGGCGGTGTGAGTCATTCATTTCCTCCAATGAAAACCGAAGAATAAATACTATTAGAAGAAATATCGACAGACTCACCAGATTCCTTTGTAATGTTCTATAGTGCTATTGCTTAACCATTCCTCTTTTGGTGTGGCAAATTGAAAAGTCTTCAGGGAACTGTAAAAGACTTCATATTGGATGATTCAACTGACGTAATAGCATCGTGTTTGAGTTGATTTGGAATTTTGAGACGGTTCACTTCATTAAAGGGAGAATTAGTAATTTAACGCCGTGTTTAGGCGTGTGTACGTGTGTGTGTGCAGGTGTCTGTGTGTCTGTATGTGACGGTGAGTGACAGAGAGAGAGAGAGAGTATGTATGTGTACATTTATACGATGTGTATGAATATTCGTGTGCATGTATTTCTCTATGTATCAGTATATATGATTATGTCTACACACATACATGCGCCTGTCTATAATACATATCATATATTATTATTATTATTATTATTATTATTATTATTATTATTATTATTATTATTATTATTATTATCATCATCATCATTATTGTTATTACTATTATTTTTATTATTATATGAAACCAATAGCTTTTTCTAAACTGTTACGTTACACATACAAATATACATATATATATATATATATATATATATATATATATATATATATATATATATATATATATATATATTTATACACACACACACACATATATATATATATATACATACATACTTACATACATACACATATCAATTGCTTTAAGATGTGTAGATCCTTGTTTTTCGGGGAGTGAGGAAACGAGCGCCAAGGATGTCCCTTATGCTCTTTCCCTTAACGCAATAGAAAACAACCCTCTCTCCTGCTCCTCTACTTTTCCTCCTCCTCTCTCTCTCTCTCTCTCCCTCTCCCTCTCTCTTTCTCTCTTTTCATCCCCCAAACAAACAGCAAGAACCCGGAAGCACCAGATTCTTTTACAGTCTGGCAGGAATGGAACTAATCGAAGATCGAAGACTCCTATATACTAATTGTTTCCTGGCGTACATCCCCACCAGTTCCCCTCGAAATTTGTACGCCACCCGATAGATTAATTACCGGATTCTATCAACTGAAAGATTAACTCTTTTATGTCCACTTCATTTCCTCTGATAATCTTCTACTATTTTTCTTTCTCTTTGACATCTCTTTTGCTATTTCAATTTCAAATTCTGACCATCCTGCCTTATGTTGATTAATTAAATGGTTCTATAACCAGGAAACAGCATCCTAGTTCCAGCACAACCGTGTTGTTTTTGACATTCGAATCATTTCAGTAAAATGGTATTTTGAAGAACCGAATTAGACAGAAAGTGTCCGTACCAAAGCAACTATAGATTATTCACTCAAACAGTTTCTTCTACGAAACTGTATTATTCGTATAAGAGGTAACTAGTTGTAGACCAATTCTAGAGTATTCGTTTAACCAATTACCCTGACAATTCGATACGTACCAGACTTAAGACTAATGGAGTCAGTTCCCTTTCCACTTGTTTTATTTATTATTTTTCTTTTTTTTTTCAGTCTTAAATTATCCAATGTGAGTGCCTCAACTCGATGTTCGTTCTGCCAGAATTAGACGTCAGATTTCCCTCAAATTATATTCTATCATTAAAGAAAAAGAAATTACAAGCATCTGCATAATGATGTCATGGATGCGCTGCTTCTGAATAACAGAGGAGTGGTCACAACTAGAAACGTTTGTTCATACATCTGATCAATTAGATTTTATGGTTCCGGGTTCAGTCCCACTGAGTGGCACATTGGACAAGTGTCTTCTACTATAGCTTCGGGCTGACCAAAGCGTTGTGAGTGGATTTGATAGACGGAAACTGAAAGAAGCACGTCGTATATATATATATATATATATATATATATGTGTGTGTGTGTGTGTGTGTATGTGTGTGTGTGTGTTATATATTTGTGTGTCTGTGTTTGTCCTCTCAACATCGCTCGACAACCGATGTTGGTATGTTTACGTTCCCGTAATCTAACGGTTTGGCAAAGGAGTCTGATAGAAAAAGTACTAGGCTTACAAAGAATAAGTTCTTGAGGTCGATTAGTTCGACTAAAGGCGCTGCTCCAGCACGGACGCTGTCAAATGACTGAAACAAGTAAAAGAAAAGAATAACCAACGATGTGACTTTTATGGGAGTCAAGATCCTGTAAATTCAGATTTGATCAGGGATTTGTTAACAAACAATAATGCGATTCTGTAAGGGACAAGATTATATAAAATTGATCTGAGATTAATTAACGGAAAATAACATGATTTCTATATGATCCTACAAGTCCACAAATTTGATCTGGGATTAGTCAAAAAACAATATCATGACTGCTATAGGGACCGAGGTCTCACAAATTCCAAAATTTCTTTTGTTGCTGTCGTGGTTTAACCCAAGGTTTACCCTATGATCAAACGCATTCCTACCGTGGCCATCCTTTCTGTCTTTCAGACATACGGTAATTAAAGCTATCTTATGTATGTCCTTCCTTTTACTTCTGTTTAGGCTCAAATGAACCTTAATCCAATGGTCAACCATCGAAGACCTCACGCTATAACCATTGTGTATTTTTATAGATTTAGTCTAGTATTAAGACTACACCATCAATCGAATGAATCTCTCTTTACAGTCGGATATGATTTGAAAGGGAATTGACTGATGTTTTTAGTAGGTCAAATAATCACGTAGGGGCTCCTTCACTGACTCACAGCAGCAGTCAAGGAATTAATTTATTCACTCAACCATTCCGCTATTTTATTTCTCTCTCTCTCTCTCTCTCTCTCTCTCTCTCTCTCTCTCTCTCTCTCTCTCTTTATCTATCTATCTATCTATCTACCTATCTGTCTCATACTCTATCACACATTTTTACTCCCTCTGTCTGTTTGTCTCTCCCCCTCTCTCTCTCTCCCCCCTCTCTCTCTCTCCCCCCTCTCTCTCTCTCCCCCCTCTCTCTCTCTCCCCCATCTCTCTCTCTCTGATTTACCTATTTGGTCTTTTGCCATAGTTTTACTGGCGCCATACTTCAGGGTTTTTATATTGTTTTGGGTTGTTTTTCTTTTTTTTTTGTTACCCCCGTCCTTTTATACACTTTATTCTGCTTTATTTACAACTGTTAATCAACTGATGCCACTTCTACAATCGACACCATTTTTCTGTTAATATCTGATAATCAATTTTATTTTAACCATCGCCAGTGGAAGCCTGCCTTTTGGCTCGAGAAAGGATCAACATATTGTGTAAAGTGAAGAACTTTCTTATCTTTTGAAACGACTTTCATTACTTCTCTCATCCTCTAATTAAAGACATATTGAAATTCTATGCCAACATGGGTAGTGTCATAATCGTGTTTATAGTTTACATTTTCTTATAGACATTCGTCTTCCTTTCTGCCAAATTCTAATTTCGCTGAGGCTGTCTACTCATTCATTCCCCGAAGCATTATTCATTGTTAGGCTCTGGTCAAGTTCCAAAACCTTTTTACCTATACACGGCTTTTGGGAGTTAGGAGAGGGGAGACGGAATGATTCAAAGCATTTCGAAATATCGATTTATTATGTTATATTGATTTTTTTAAAAACATTTCTGAAATATAAGGGCGTTGACAGATTGTGACTTGGTGGTGTACTTAGTTGCTTTCTCTTCCGTTCTGGGTTCAAATCTTGCTTGAGTTCCGATACTACTTCCGTCATTGTGGAAGCTGAAAGACAATAAAGTATCTGTTAATTATTGGCTTCGAATTCTAGCACAAAGCCAGTATTTTCGGTGAAGTGGAGTAAGTCAACTATAATGACCCCAGGTTTCAAATGGTGCTCATTTTATCGACCCCGAAAGGATGAAAGGCAAAGCCGCCCTCCGCAGAATTTGAACTCAGACCGTAAAGATGGATAAAATGCCGCTAAGCAATTTTCCGGCGTGCTAACAATTCTATCAGCTCGACGCCTCAATGATAATAATAATTAAAGGTTTGTAGGTATGTGGTACTTCGTTATGCAAACACAATATAATATGAAATATACTAAATGATTTTTTTTCTCGGTCAGCTGCCCCTTCATCAGCACCCATCTAACCCATTCTTGTCTCCGAGCACATTGCTTATGATGAAGGGGCAACAACCCCCGAAATAAGGCATAGACACTCATTACCCACTTTTGTCTCCGATCTCGTGGGCTTATTTACATCTGACGTCTCGATACGAAATGCTGTAGCTAAAATCAGTGCTGGCTCTTGTTTCTATAGAATATCTGTTGAAAAACAGCCTTAAAAAAAAAAATAATAATAATAATAATAATGGTTTCAAAT
Source organism: Octopus bimaculoides (assembly GCF_046866305.1). Taxonomy (NCBI): domain Eukaryota; kingdom Metazoa; phylum Mollusca; class Cephalopoda; order Octopoda; family Octopodidae; genus Octopus; species Octopus bimaculoides. The sequence continues at coordinate 64,071,871 of NC_142939.1, forward strand.
TCTGGCATAAGGCCAATATTCTCGGGGAAGGGGATAAATCAATTACAATGACCCCGGTGCTCAAATGGTGCTTATTTTATCGAAAGGATGAAAGGCAAAGTCGACTTCGGTGGAGTTTGAACTCAGAACCTAAGGAAGGACGAAACGTTGCAAAATGTATGTCGTCCTGCTTGCTAACGATTCTACCAGCTCAACACCTTAAAGTACCACTTAATTATTCTTCTCTACTTTAGGAACAAGGCCCGAAATTTTGGGGTAGGGTAGGGCCGGTCGATTAGATCGATCCCAGTACACAATTGGTTCTTAATTTGTCAACCCCGAAAGGATGAAAAGCAAAGTCGACCTCGACGGAATTTGAACTCAGATCGTAAAGACAGACGAAATACCGCTAAGCATTTTGCCCGGCGTGCTGACGATTCTGCCAGCTCGCCGCTTTAAAGTACCGCTTATTTATTGAGCGGCGAATTAATACCGACAAACCCTTCCGTAAATTAAAGTACAAGGCATTATTGCACCCCGATTTAAATAACGGAGTCCCACCGTCTTAACCCTTTCATGATCATTCCCAAAAATGACGTTAATTATCCGCAAAAAAGATAGAATTAATATTTTCTGCTTCTGTAATGTCTTCTCACTATCTCCTGTGGCTACTTTTTTCATGACCACCGCTAAAAGTATTTCATTCTTGCTCTTTTAAGAAATATGGGAAAAATTATGGAAAACGAATTCATAATGCATGCGCTTGTGTGTGTGTGCGCGCGCGCGCGCGTGTAAGTGTGTATGTATATGTATGTATGAGTTTGTGTGTACGGGTAGGTGTGTGTGGTTCTGAACCAGCATGGCCAGAATCCAAAAATTAAAATATATAAAAAGAACAGAACACATTTAGCTATATTTATTGCTAAAAATAGCAGCCAAATCGAACCTTCATTGTGTTTAAACCTTCATGCCTTTTCCACAGCCTACTTCTATTGCTACAGTCATTGCTAAAAATAGCAGCGAAATCGAACCTTCTTCTTGTTTAAGATCTAATCTAATGTCTTCTCCACAACTATAATCTCAATACCATTCTGTTTCCACTTCAGAAGTACTTGGAATCCACACTCTCATCGCAATTTTCATCAATGGATTATTCTGAGAATATTGTGTTACTGCAGAGTTTGAAAATGTAATCCCTCTGCGGGCCGCTAGTTTAGCCTTTCGTTGAAACCAATAACAAAGGTTCTTTATAATTTTACTTTTCTCTTCACAAAAGACACATTTGCGCAATTCCCTTCGGTAATGATAAATAACTCTTGTATAAGAGCTCGGCCCGTTGAAGTACTTCAATTATTACAAAGCTTGTTCTCTCTTTCATAATTCTTTTCTCTTCTCCGCCATTTCCAAGATTCGTTTGATTTTACACTCCGCTCAAACCATTCGTGTGTGCGAACACTGCTTTCAAATTTTGGCCCAATGCCAGTAATTTCAAGGAAGTGGGTAAGTCATTTACATTTATCCCAGTGCTCAACTGTTACTTATATTCTTTTGTACTTTAGGCACAAGGCTCGAAATTTTGGGGGAGGGGGCCAGTCGATTAGATCGACCCCCAGTACGCAACTTGTACTTAATTTATCAACCCCGAAAGGATTAAAGGCAAAGGCGACCTCGGCGGAATTTGAACTTAGAATGTAAGGGCAGACGAAATACGGCTACGCATTTCGCCCGGCATGCTGACGATTCCGCCAGATCGCCGCCTCATTGATTTTAAATTTTGGCACAAAGCCAACAGTTTCAGGAAAGAGATTAGTTACATCCACCCCTGGGTTCAACTGGTACTTATTTTATTGACCATGAACGACGAAAAGCAAAGTCGACATTGGCAGAATTTGAACTCTGAACCTGAAGACAGACTAAACGCCGCTTAGCAATTTGTCCATCCTTACATTCTGAGTTCAAATTCCGGCGGCAAACTGGCAGAATCGTTAGAAATCCGGGTAAAATACTTAGCGGTGTTTAGTCAGTCTTCACGTCCTGAGTTCAAATTCCTCCGAGGTCGACTTTGCTTTTCATGCTTTCGGGGTCGATAAATTAAGTACCAGTGAAACACTGGGGCGATGTAACCGACTCATCCCTCCCCCCAAAATGGCTGCCCTTGTGGAAAAATTTAAAACATTATTATTATTATTATCATTATTATTATTATTATTATTATTATTATCATCATCATCATCATCATCATCATCATCATCATTGTTGTTGTTATTATTTGTGTGTGTGTGTGTGTGTGTATGTGTGTGTGTGTGTGTGTGTGTGTGTGTGTATAAATGTGTCTGTGCATATATATGAGTACATGCACAACGAATTCCTTCTTCTATACATACATGCATACAAAGTTACATATACTCATCTATTCATACACGCATGCGTACATACATACAGACAATACCCAAGCAACACGCGCACAACATACATACATATACAACATACATACATACATACATACATACACGCTTGATACATACATACATACATACATACATACAAGGCGATGAGCTGGCAGAAACGTTAGCACGCCGAGCGAAATGCTTGACGGTATTTCTTCTGGCTCTACGTTCTGAGTTCAAATTCCGCCGAGGTCAACTTTGCTTTTCATCCTTTCAGGGTCGATTAAATAGGTACCAGTTACTCACTGGGGTCGATGTAATCGACTAGCCTACTTCCCCCAAAATTTTCAAGGCCTTTTGGCTAGAGTAGAAATATTATTATTATTATTATTATTATTATTATTATTATTATTATTATTATTATTATTATTATTCATAATAATAATAATACATACATACAGACATACATACATACATACATAAACAGAACATATACACTAACGCACACACATACATGCATTAGAGACACGCGCATTCATCTCAACAGTTAATATTTCATTCTCGCTTTAAAGAGATATCTTCTGTTGAATAAACTCTGAGAATTCTCTTGCTTGATTTCGTCTAATAGCTGCACATCTGTCGGCACCAGAGTACTTGGTGCTAATGGTACATGTTTGCCGATGTTTCGTTCAGCTCCAGAAGAAAAGATGGCACGATAAATGCCAACAGCAGTGAAATATGGCGAGTTGAGTCGTCAAATATATTTTTAGCCCACCCCGCCACCCACTTCCATGGCGTTGAGTAGAGAATAGTGAGGCAAACAACATACGGATGTAATAGACTAACATGTAGGCATGAACGTATGTATGTACGTATGTACGTATGTATGTATGTATGTATGTATGTATGTATGTACGTACGTACGTACGTACGTATGTATGTATGCCTGTATGTATGTATGTATGTATGTACGTATTATGTATGTATGCATATGTACACATATATATACATATATATATATGTGTGTACTTATACATACACAAATATATACAAATATACACATATATATACACGTATATATATATATATATAAAAGTAAATATATATATATATATGCGTAGGTATATGTATATATATACATACATACATACATATATATATATATATATATATATCTATATATATATTTATATATATATGCATACATATATACACACATACATACATACATACATGATTGCCTCATTTTGTCAGCTGATAGCTGCCTCACCTCATGACAATGAGGTATCTGCACGCCATTGGATTTAAGTAACAAGACCTTGTACCACACTCTTACCCATCTTTCAGTTCCCATAATACGCAGGTTCCAGTGACAAGCATTGCATAATATCTCATAATATTTTGACTGGAATTTCTGTGTCAGATTATCTTCATCCTAGAAGGGCTGATTTCCCGAGGGCTATGTCAAATAATAACAAACGGGAGCTTTCTCTACCCATGGGAAATATATTTAATTCATCGACAGGACTCTGACAGGCACTGCCGTTCCGTGTCAACACGAATCTGGTAGTAATGGTAACTAAGGGGTGACTCCACACTCCCCTACAACTCCAGAAACCCAGAAGTCGAGCTTCACCCTCGGATGCAGCGTAAGGTCAGACCCAGCGTAGATATATATTCTTGTCTACTCTAGGCACAAGGCTCGCTATTTTGGGGGAAGGGGCCAGTCGATTAGATCGACCCGAGTACGCAACTGGTACTTAATTTATCGACATCCGAAAGGATGAAAGGCAAAGTCGACGTCGGCGGAATTGGAACTCAGAACGTAGAGACAGACGAAATACCGCTTAGCATTTCGCCCGGCGTGCTAACGATTCTGCCAGCTCGCCGCCTTAGGACAGATATATATTGATATACATTTATGTATGCGTATATGTGTGTATGCGTGCACGCGCGCGTGTATGTGTGTGCGTACATGTGTTTGTGTGTGTGCTCGTTTGCATGTGTATGTGTGAGTGTGTGTGAGTATGGGTGTGCTTGTAAACTCCGTAAACACACATGAGGGTGTACAACTGGGACAAAGCATACCCAACATCTCAGTAAATGTAGCACCGTTCATGTTGCAAAGCATTGTGAGTGTTTTAATGAATTTCGTGACTCTGTCATGATGTGACTGCTTCAATTTCGTCACACCCCCTCAGATCAAGTTACCTGCCAAAATACAACTGGTACACATAGACACATACATAAATACGTATATATGCATGTATGTGTGTGTATACACACACACACACACATGTGTGTCCTGGGGTCGATTTGTTCGACTAAAGGCGGTGTTCCAGCATGGCCGCAGTCAAATGACTGAAACAAAATGGTAAAAGATTTTGTGCGTGTGTGTGTGTTATACATACATGCATATATACATACATACATACATACATACATACACGTAGACGAATACACATAAATGTGTGTGTTTTATGTTCTTTTATAGCTGTACATTCGTCTGTGTAATTAACACACACAGAATTACACACACAAGCACACACACACACACACACACACACACACACACACACACACAGAGAGAAACACGTATAAACAAACACACACACACTTGCACACATACCGTACACAAGCGCAAAAATACACACGCACGTGTGCGAACACAAGTACTGCGTGAAACTATTCGGCATAATCCACCCGAAACCCACCACCCGATACTACCCGACACCGCCACCACCACCACCACTACCACCACCACATACAACACCTCGACACCCCACCGCTGAACTACTTCCCCCCTCCTCACCCACCCCACCACTACCCCTCCCCTGTACCCACCCTGTCACTATCATTTCATCTCATCATTTCATCTCATTTCATCGCACCTCACCCAGTTATGCTGTGCCAATCTGTTGTGTTCCCCCACCTTTTCGTGAGTGTTTAAACACCACCACCACCACCACCATTCAACTCACGTGATCATCATCGCCAACACCCACCCGCCCCCGCAACACCAGCAACACCACAGCCATCTTTAGTAATATAGCTATCACCGCCAACGTCACCATTATCAAGTAACACCACCATTAACACTACCATCACCACCACAACCGCCATCAACAATACCACCCCCATTACCACCACCACCATCACCACCAGCACTATCAGCACCCCCACCGCCACTAGCACCACCATCAACAACACCAACATCATCGCCAGCACTATTACCTTCAGCATCACTGCTACCACCACCACCACCACCACCGCTACTATTATTTAGTACCACTACTACCACCACCACCGCTACTATTATTTAGTACTACTACTACCACCACCACCACTACTATTATTTAGTACTACTACTACCACCACCACCACTACTATTATTTAGTACTACTACTACGACTGCCACCGCTACTATTATTTAGTACTACTACTACCACCACCACCACTACTATTATTTAGTACTACTACTACTACCACCACCACTACTATTATTTAGTACTTCTACTACCACCACCACCAGTACTATTATTTAGTACTACTACTACCACCACCACCACTACTATTATTTAGTACTACTACTACCACCACCACCACCACTACTATTATTTAGTACTACTACTACTACCACCACCACTATTATTTAGTACTACTACTACCACCACCACCGCTACTATTATTTAGTACTACTACTACTACCACCACCACTACTATTATTTAGTACTACTACTACCACCACCACCACTACTATTATTTAGTACTACTACTACCACCACCACCACTACCACCACGCGACTCCCCCATCCCCCCACACACCGGCAACCCCCATCCTCGAGCTACGCCTTTATCATCTGGCTCACTTCATTCCTTCCGTTTGCTTGTCTACACATATAAAGATAACCGTTATCTTGTTAAAGGACAATTTACAAAGTTGTAAGAATCGCAGATATCAAATGAACCATAACACATTATACATCAGCAAATAGACATAAAGTATATATATATACACCACCCCTAGCACACACCCATATGTATGTGGGTGTCTGTATGGGTGTGTGTGTGTATATATGTATATATATATATATATATATATATATATATATATATATATATATATATATATATATATATATATATATATACGTATATGTCTGTGTGTGTGAGTGTATGTGTGTATGGTTTTTGCTGTTTACGTCTATGTGCATGGGTATTTATTTCATATATATATATATATTCTGTATATCTAAACATATACATGTTTGATACAAATATATATATATATATATATATATATATATATATATATATATATGAAATATATGTATATATCTGTGTATGTGTGTGTGCGCGTGTGCGTGCGTGTGTGTGCACATATATATATATATATATATATATATATATATATATATATATATATATAAATATATACATATGCATATATGGATACAGGACGTTACCAACTGTAAACAACATGAAATATGAAAGCAAATAAGTTCAACACGCAAACAACGAGAGAAACAAATGGAAAACACGACAAGTAACACACAGAACGACCCTTTATCAGTTAGCGGCTGCTTATCTACTCCTCATTTCGAGCATTGAACGACAATATGAGCCTTTGAAACCAGTTGTTCCCATAAGTACCAAAATAAAGTTTGGGATTTGTAGAGGGTCAAAGTTGGAATGAAAAACAGGACAATGGAGACATACAAGGAAACCGAAGGGAAACAAACATGAAGGGCCGTTAGACCAGAACGAAGGTAAAATAGCGAACGCTGAAGAAATATTTTCTTTGTCAAGAGAAAAGATAGAAGAGAGAGATATCATGCACCCAGACCTTTGGGGCAGTCTTAAAAGAAAAATTGATGACATGAGGAAAAGAAAGATGGACGATGGGCACGTGCGTGTGTGTATGCGAGTGAGTATTTTATTATTTTACGTTTCAGTCATTTCGACTGCGGCCATGCTGGAGCACCACCTTTAGTGGGGCAAATTGACCTCAAGACTTATTCTTTGTAAGCCTAGTACTTATTCTATCGGTCATTTTTGCCGAACCACTAAGTTACGGGACTTAAACACACCGATATCCGTTGTCAAGCGATAGGGCTGGGGATAAACACAAACACACAAATACATATACATACATACATACATAGATACATATATATACGTATATATATACGACGGGCTTCTTTCAGTTCCCCTCTACCACTTATGCGTTCACACTCATTCATGGTAGATACAGCTTAATTCGCCTGTTTACGATGATATATAAAATAAATACTCTATAAACTTGTCGAAACTAATGTAAGTGAGTCGAGTTGGGTGTAAATATACTCAATCAACTCGTGAGTTATTCTCTTGTTGAAAAGAAGCACAGCACATCAGGGTGAAATATGGCTAAACAATATCCTAGAAAGAGAGGTGTAGAAAAGTTAAACGAACGCACAGCTGTTAACTTCAGCCGACGTCAATCTACAAGCTCACTCTTCGGAGAAGGAGAGCGAAAGATTAGTGTATGCCAGAGTGAGGCAGATGTTTACTGGCACTTCACGTTGTCTATCTATCTATCTATCTATCTATCTATCTATTTATCTTTATATGTCTATCTATGTTTTTCTCTCTCTATATATACTTATCTATCTGCCTATCTATGTTTATATCTCTATCGGTCTGTTTCCCTTTCTGTTCATAAAACAAGCGGTGCAGCCATTTACAAAACAGCATATGTGTATTTATTTATAGATGTTCAGATGTATGCAAACATATAAACATCATCATTTTACAGCCCACATAGGGGCCAGAGCTGATTTTTTTAGGGGCCTTTTTTTAGTTATTTTTTGGTGATGGGAGATCACTTTTCTTGTATACACCCGTCGCTGTCCTGCAGCGTCAGGCGGATAAAATATGTTGGCTTATCTTATTAACCGGTACACTTTCTGTGGGGAAAAAAAATATTTTGAAACATATACAAAGAAATAAAGACTCTGGCGCTTTGGTAGATTTAGTCATTTAATAAGCAATTAAATAAATTGAGTGAACGTATAATTAAAAACAAAAGGCTAAAATAAAAATTAAGCGCCCAAATAATGTAGCGACAGTCTGTCAGCGTTCGAAACATATGTGCACACACACACACACACACAGAGATGTATGCATATATATACATACACATACACATATAAACACATGTGTATACATACACACACATACCCATATATAAATACACACACAAACATAAAAAGACAAAAGTACGTATATATAGGTTTATAGTATTGTATGTTTATATGAAAACATATATATGTGTATGTATGTGTTCATATATATCTATGTGTATATACGCTTGCATATATGTATATGTATATATATGTATTTATATGTATATATATGTGTGTGTGTGTGTGTGTGTGTGTGTGTGTGTGTGTGTGTGTGCAGACACACATTTTCGTGTATAAATACACACATGTATACATACATATGTATATGCATGTATATATCCATATATTCATATATATTTAGAAACATTGTATATATATACATATATATAGAAATGTACACACACATACACACACACACACACACATATATATAAATATATATATATATATATATATATATATATATATATATATATATATATATATATATATATATATATATATAGCATTTAATTATATATGTGTGTGTGTGTGTGTGTGTGTGTGTGTGTGTGTGTACATTTCTATATATATGTATATATATATGCATCGGGATGGAGGAGGTATACATATATATGTGTGCGTACAAGGGAAAACAACAAACTTGTACGACTGAAGGTTCCGGGTCGCTAACAAGAACGCTTTTGACATGGCTCCGACGTATCTCCGCAGGCCATCAAATAATGGTCATGATAGCGCTTGACTATCATCGCATCTGAGTCCCGCCATCACCGGCGGGAATACCAATAATAATTTGTGATGCTTGAAAAACATTTTGGAGTTGTGAACACCCGTAGCTCCCGGCGTAGTCTCAGACTGATGCCAGGTGTTTTTGCGCTTTCTGCTTTTGTTTTCAATTTCTTTTACATTTATGTTGTACTTCTTTGTCTCGTCTTTAATCATTCCATTACGGCCACGTTCGTGTACGGGAATTTAGTCGCTTAAAGGTACTGCACTACTTATTGCACCGAGGTTGTTGAGCAAACCGCTACCCTCCACGCAAGTACCCAAACTATTTCTGTTGTGAAGCTGTAAGAGAGGCACTCAAACACATACCTACATACATACAGACAGACAGACATACATACATACATGCATGCATACATACGTGCATACATGCATGCATACATTCATACACACACACAAAGGCATGTATACACACCAACACACACACACACACACACACACACACACACACACACACACACACACACACACACACACACACATATATATATATATATATATATATATATATATATATATATATATATATATATATATATATATATACACGTATGTACGTATGTCTCTGCCTATATATATGCGCGTGTGGTTGTATGTGTATATGTTTCTGAATGTTCATATGGGAGTTTAGTTCACATGTCTTCTCAACGATTAGGTACGCAATATAAGCGCTGTAACAGATTACACACACACACACACACACACACACATACACACACACACACACACACACACACACACACACACACACATATATATATATATATATATATATATATATATACATACATATATATATGTACATTTATACATATGTATATATGTATATATATGTATGAAGGTATGTATATTCATACACGATGGAAGCAGACCATATAGAAAGAATTATAATAAAGATGTAAGCGGCAGCTGGGAATAAGATAACAAACTGAGGAGTCTAGTAAGAAGAGATGAGGTTCAAATCTTAGTATAAAACCCATAGAAGATAATGATAATAGCAAATAATGATAATATATTGAAATATTATTGAATATATCACTGATGGAGCTTGAAAAGATTCCTAGGAGCAATGATTTCTGGATAAAATTCTCTTAGCTCAATAATGAGACACAGTATTAATGTAAAATAAAATAATAGCAATGATAGCCTCCCAGGGGCAACAAAAATAATCTACCTGTCGTGAATAATCAATAGTCAATAATAAATAAATAAGTAAATTAATTAATTAATAAATAAATTAATAAATAAATAAATAAAGTAAATTAATGTAGTAGGCATTCACAGGAGAGCAGTAACAATAGGAAAGATTAAGGAGTTACCACCCCTGTATATCTAAAAATAAACAAGACAGCATGGCGAAAAAAACGGTATAGTTAAATCATTTTTAATAATCTGTTCTGATCAATTAATTGTGTTTTTTGGTCATTTGTTCTAATGGAAACCATTCCTGATGAAGTGCGAAACGTCAAACATTCAACAGATCAGTTGTTGGATAGAGTTAAGCACAGAAATGTTGACATCGGATGCTCAATAATTAAATAAATGGAAAAAAATCGACCGTGTTGAAAGTCTCTATCCTTTTAAATATACAAATTTGAAACCTTGGAAATATAAACAATGAGAACGATCCTTAGGGAATCTAATCAATGATCCTTTGGGGTGAAGTCTGATGCTATATTGGTAACGATTACAAAATTTACTGGAAAATTATATATATATATATATATATATATATATATATATATATATATATATATATATATATACACGACCGATTGGTTTCAATTACCGTCTACCAAATCCACCTCTCCTCACAAGGCTTTTGTCAACCCGAAGCTACAGTAGAATACACTTGCCCAAGGCGCCACGCAGCGGGACTGAACCCGGAACCATGCGATTGGTTTTCCACACAGTTTCTGTCTACCAAATTCATTTACAAGGCATTGGTCGGTTCGATGATGTAAGATGCTGCGAGATGGAACTGAACCTGAAACCACCCAGTTGCCAATCGAACTTCCTAATATCAAAGCTAGCCATTCTTGTTTCTTATTTCTCTCTGGAAATGAAACGGTTCAAACGTCTCACATGACACGATCGTGTATGTGTGTGTATATGTGCATATGTGTGTACACAGGTATGTGTGCATATGCGTGTACACAGGTATGTGTGCATATGTGTGTACACAGGTATGTGTGCA
>NC_142939.1:64090886-64093386 GCF_046866305.1 Octopus bimaculoides
GAAGAAGAAGAAGAAGAAGAAGAAGAAGAAGAAGAAGAAGAAGAAGAAGAAGAAGAAGAAGAAGAAGAAGAAGAAGAAGAAGAAGAAGAAGAAGAAGAAGAAGAAGAAGAAGAAGAAGAAGAAATACACCCATTATTTATCTATTGAATTTTCTGTGTTGTGAGGATAATGAGAAGTTCTCCCTAACGCTGAGTTTATAATGTAAACTGCAAAACCTTAAAATGGACGTCCATTGAGATAATTAGTCATGCCATCGTCTTTCTTTGCAGTTGACAGCTAGTGGACAGTGTGATAAATAACAGGAAAAAGGGGAGATAATCTACCATAGTCTTAGTTTATCCATTTACTGTCACTTGTCGAAGCTTTATTGACTTTGGCTTGTCATCAGTTGGCTGTAATTAACGGTCGAAAACGGATATATCGATCTTTCAATTCATCTCTGTCGTTATTTCTCTATCATTGTCTGTTCCTCTCTCTCTCTCTCACACTTTCTCTTTTTCTCTCACTCTTTCTTCCACTGTCTTTCCCCCTCTCTCTCATTCCCAATATTTTATATCACTCTTTGTACTTCTGCCACCAGACTTAACTCTCTAAGCAAAATATTTCTACAGTCTACCCTTCTGTCATGTTCCATAAATTTTGTTTCTCTCTCTCTACCTCTATCTCTTGCCATATCCCTCTTTCTCTCTCTCTCTCTCTCTCTCTTTCTCTCCTTCTCTCGTTTTCTATCCATCTATCCAAGTTTTTATCTATCTACCTGTCACTTTTTACACAATCCTTATCTATAGCTCGTTTCTCTTTCGCCATTTTCGTTTTGCTCCAACTCATCCATTTTTTCCTTCTCGATTCAGTTTTCTTTCTTCCTTTCCCTATAGTCAGCTTCCTTAACTCTCTCATCTTCCACCCATTCTTCTCCCTCTATCTAAGGCAACTAGTTTGCAGAGTCATTAGAGCGTCTGAGAAATTATTTTCCAATAATCGTTCCTTTTCTCTACGCCGCGAGTTCAAATCCTGTTGAGGTCAAGCTCAACTTTACTCTTCATTCTTCGAGTACTTCAAATAAAGTTCCAGTCTTGTTCAGGATTCGATCTTTTCTTCCGCTCACTCGTTCTGTCTGTCTAAGTCGACTTTGCCTTTCATTCTTTGGAGGTCGATAAAATAAGTATCAGTTGAACACTGAGGGTCGATGTAACTGATGTGCCCCTTTCCGGAAAATTTCATGCCTTGTGCCTATTTTAGAAATTGGAAAGAATTCAGGCGAATCGTTCTGGACCGTATCATCTAGAACAGTTGTTCTCAAGGACGCCCATATGATCTTAGAGAGACCATAGGATACTAGGTGGGGAGGCATATGATCTTCGAGGGACCATATGATATTTTTGAAGGAGTGGGATTCGATATGATCTTTGGGGTACATTAGATCTTTGGAGGCCATAAGATCTTTGGGGATCCATATATGATTTTGTAGTTAAAATTTATGCGCAATAACTTGGTTATACTCCGACAATACATAGAATATTTAAACAAATTTTTTATAGAATTTCTTAATAATAATATTTAATCATAAGAACATAATTGGATTATTTTAAACACCGATGACTATGGAGTTTCAGTAGCGTTAAATAGGAATTAAAGAGTCCAATAGCCAAAATAGATACGGTTGAGAATTGTTTACTTTCTATGTTGTTTTCTAAAGTGTTCTATATATATATTATATATATATATATATATATATATATATATATATATATATATATATATATATATATATATATATATATATATATAAGCTTGTTTACCGACCACATGGTTCTGGGTTCAGTCCCACTGAACTCAGAACCCACCTTGGGCAAGTGTCTTCTATTATAGCCTCGGGCCGACCAAAGCCTTGTGAGTGGATTTGGTATATGGAAACTGAAAGAAGCTAGTCGTATATATATATATGTGTGTGTGTGTGTGTGTGTGTGTGTGTGTGTGTGTGTGTGTGTGTGTGTGTGTGTGTGTGTGTGTGTGTGTGTGAGTGCGTATGTATGTATGTGTATATGTTTGTGTGTCTGTGTTTGTCCCCCCCCCACTCAACATCGCTTGACAATTGATGCTGATGAGTTTACGTCCCTGCAAATTAGCGGTTCAGCGAAGGAGACCGAATAAGTACAAGGCTTACAAAGAATAATTCCTGGAGTCGATTTGCTCAACTAAGGGCGGTGCTCCAGCATGGCCGTAGTGAAATGGCTGAGACAAGTAAAATAATAAAAGAATAAAAGAATATATATATACAGACAAACGCACGCACACATATATATATATTCACACACACACACACACATATCTATATATACACACACATGTATATACAAACATACACACATATATATACATACAGAGACACACACACATATATATACATGGACATATATACACGCATATTTACATACACACACACACATACATATATATATATATATACATACAAACACACAAACACACACCCACACCCACA
>NC_142939.1:64103386-64115886 GCF_046866305.1 Octopus bimaculoides
GTGTGAGCCCTTAACTTTCGATAGGATCGTAGAGCGGGAGCAGTGTTAAAATACAGTGACCCCTTGGGGATATGAATAGCTGGGAAACCACATGCCTCTACAGATCTGACAACCATCGATTTCTCGCAAACAGAGGAGTGAAAATGAGTGTGTGTGAGAGAGAGAAAGAGAAAGAGAAAGTGAGAGAGTGAAAAGCAGAGAAAGAGAGAGAAAAGCGGACAAAAGTCTGAAGTCATTGCTGTCTTAAGAATAATGATAAGAATAACTATTGTTTCATAGGCAATGTTAGAAATCTTTATTTTCATATACACGGCAAAATCAATGGTGCGTCGAACAAATAAAGTAGTAGTAGATTGACAGAATGCATTGAATCTTGAAAAAATTGCGCTGCAATGGCAAAATCGGTAGAGCATGTCAGAGGCGTTCTAGCGATGACAATCGTATCTCTCTCTCTTCATCTCTCTCTCTCCATCTCTCTCCATCTCTCTTCTTTCTCTCTCTCCATCTCTCTACTCTCTCTCCTTCCTTGTCCTTTCTTCTCTCTCTCTATATATATATATATATATTCGTGTGTGTGTGTGTGTGTGTGTGTGTGTGTGTGTGTGTGTGTGTGTGTGTGTGTGTGTGTGTGTGTGTGTCTGTATTTCTTTAAATGCACGACTATGTTCAAGTCGCATCTTTTCTATTTCAATGTGTTTTCTTTTCATATTTTCTTATTAGCATTTTTACAAATGGTTAGGAGCAATAACATTGCTAAAACCCTTATCCGACTTCTCCAGAACTTCAGTCTCGTTTTCAACAATTGATTACATTTGCTGCCTCTCTGTCTGTTTGTCTCTGTCTCTTTCTCTCTCTCTCTCTCTCTCTCTCTCTCTCTCTCTCTCTCTCTCTCACTCTCTCCCTCTTTCTCTCTCGCTCGCTCAGCATATATATATATATATATAGGTAATGTATTAGTTTGCCGCTCGGTAAAGTTTGAAAAAAAAAAGAGAGGGTTTTTGACGTTTCGAGCATAACTCTTCGTCAGAAAAGAAAACGGAAAAGTCCAGAAAAGGAAAGATAACACCATCAGCACGCGTATAGCTACATGATTGAAGTGGATATGTGTATATTCTTTTATTCGAAATGCAGAGTAGATGAAACAGGGACAACTGATGAGGGGAAATATTCTTTATGTTTCATGTCTCATTTCTCTGTTTTTTTCGTTGTTCGAAAAAGAAAGTTTGTTTTCTATGTTTTCGTTTTAATGTTTTCGTTTCTCATTGTGTTTAACGTTTTTTTTTGTTTTTTTTGTGTGATGTCCTGTACCCATATATGCATGTATATATACATATGGATGTAGATATGTACATATATGTATGTATATATGCATATATTTATATATTATTTATATTATTATATATCGAAGTCGCGTGGCTCAGTGGGTAGAGCATCGAGCTTACGATCGTGAGGTTATGAATTCGATTCCCGGACCGGGTTGCGTGTTGTGTTCTTGAGCAAGACACTTTATTTCACGTTGCTCCCGTTAACACAGCTGTAGAAATTAGTTGCGACGTTACTGGTGCCAAGCTGTATCGACCCGTTTGCCTTTCCCTTGGATAGCATCGGTGGCGTGGAGAGGGAACGCTGGTATGCATGGGCGACTGGTGGTCTTCCTTAAACAAAAACAACCCTAGGTTGTGTGTTCGCCGGTGAGGTGACTTTCCGCCCAGACTTGTACCCCGGAGGGAAACCTGCTAAGTGCACCCACGGTCATTCGTGACCGACGGAGTCGAATAAATATGTGTATATATATGCTATTTCTAGCAGACCGAGCGACTGCGTGGAGGTCCTATCGCTGTTTCGATAATTACTAATCAAGTACTGAGATCGATTGTTATTTTTTCCACCCGCCATGCCGAAAATATTTCTGACATTGTACGATATTACATCAGTAACAACAGCAACAATCATAACAACAAAAGCAACGACAATATATAAAATAGCTATTTCCATATGAATTGTTATTTTAAGACTAACAAACCAGACATTTAGTACAAGCGTTAGAGTCTTGTCTAATCTCAATTGAACCTATTTTCCCCCTCAATTCTTTAATAACAAAGGAAATTAAAATGAAATTCGATAAGTTCGTTGATTAGTTTTGTTTATTCAGGATTTAAAAAAAAAATTTTATCCACAAATTGATCGTTTTCTTTATTTTAAATAAATGTATTTGTAGGGAAGAAATGGCAAGGATGACATTGACTTAGAATATTACTGAAATATAATTCTTTCTACGGTCGGCACATTCCTGGAATTCTGAGGGGAGGAGATCTAATCAGCTACCTCGATCCCAGTGCTTCACTGGTATTATTTTTTTTATCGATTTTTCCCTTGAATCTTATAGAATTCGCCTTCAGTCCGAAAGGATGAAATGCAAAATCGAGCTTAGAGGAATATGAACTAAGAGCAGGAGGAAATGGCGCTAAGCATTTAATCCACCATGCTAACAACTCTGTCAGCTCGTCCCCTCAATATTCTTTTCTATTCTAGGGACAAGACCCAAAATTTGAGCGGGGGGACAGTCAATTAGATTGACCCCAGTGCGCAACTGGTAATTAATTTATCGACCCCGAAAGGATGAAAGGCAGAAGTCGACCTCGTCGGAATTTGAGCTCAGAACGCAAAGACTGACGAAATACCGCTAAGCATTTCGCCCGGCCTGCTAACGTGTCCGCCAGTTCGCCGCCTTCGTCGGCTCAACATTACTAAGTCATAAAGGCGGAGAGCTGGCAACAACGTCAGCAGGCCGGGCGAAATGCTTAGCGGTATTTCGTCTGCCGTTACGTTCTGAGTTCAAATTCCGCCGAGGTCGACTTTGCCTTTCATCCTTTCGGGGTCGATAAATTAAGTACCAGTTACGCACTGGAGTCGATGTAATCGACTTAATCCGTTCGTCTGTTCTTGTTTGTTCCCTCTATGTTTAGCCCCTTGTGGGCAATAACGAAATAGGTATTTCGTCTGCCGTTACGTTCTAAGTTCAAATTCTGCCGAGGTCGACTTTGTCTTTCATCCTTTCGAGATCGATCGATAGATAGATAGATAGATAGATATGCATAAATAAATAAACATATATATATGTGAATGTAAGCATGTGTGTATAATATTAAAGTTGATGGCTTATATTATATATCACAAATTTATATACATAAACACAGACATAAATATATAGCTTCATGTATAGCTAGCTAGCTAGCTAGATAGATAGATAGATAGTACATACATACATACACATTTCCATACGTATGTACATACATGCATATATATATGTATATACATGTATATATATATGTATATATATATATATATATATATATATATATATATATATAGAGAGAGAGAGAGAGAGAGAGAGAGAGAGATAGATAGATAGATAGATAGATGTTTATATATATTCTTGTACATACATATGCTTGTGTATGTGCGCGCATACATATGAATATACATAACATATATGCACACGAACTAAATCACTCGTCTCTATAGATATTTCATACAAAAAGAATCACGTGGTTCGCTCCTTTCTTCTTTTTTCCTTTTTCTCTTTCCCTCTTTTATTCCTTCATCTCTATATATCCCCCTTCTCATCTGCCTCCTCATTCTCATCCTTTCAATTGCTTCTAGAAACTATCATTTTTGTTAAGATGAACTTTTCTTGTTCTTATTGAACAGTTTTTCTTTATTTTTTTTACTCATGTTATCGTTTTTAATGTTGTTTTTTATTGTTTTATTTTTCCTTAGTTTCTTCTTTGTCTATCTAATGTTAGCTGATTACCGGAAAAAAATGGTATCTTGTGAGACGATGGAACTGGGATTAATAGATGCCGTCTGTATCTAAACATGTCTATAAGCGAAGCTTTCTCTGGGAGTAGATTGTGCTCCCAATTACAGAGAAAGTCCAGCGAACCATTTCTCCTGGTTCCATTTGACTTATCCAATCGTTGATTCGTCTTGGCATTTCATTTGATCAACACACTTTCAGCAGAAATTCATTCCACACTCGTTCCCTTTCTCTCCTTTCCCACCTCCATCTATCTATCAATACACCTATCTGTCCGTCTACACACACACACACACATATGTATGTACGCACATATGTATGTGTGTGTGTGTGTGTGTGTGTGAATATATAACAATGTCGATATATATGTATTTATATATGTGTATGTGTGTATTATATATAAGTATGCATATGTGTGTATATATATGTATGTAAACATGTATGCACATATGCATGAATATCTACATATATATATATATGTGTGTGTGTGTGTGTGTGTGTGTGTGCGTATATATATAATTTTTATATGTATATATATGCATATATATTTTATGTATATATATATAAATATATGTACACATAAAATATACATGCATATATATATACATATAATATATATATATATATATATATATATATATATATATATATATATATATATTATATATATATATATATATATATATATATATATATATATATATATATCACTATTCTTTTAATCTCTCTAGATATCTTTGTACCGATCTATCTTTATCGATCTATCTATCTGTCGATACGTCTATGTCTATCTAGCTACCTATCTCTCTCTCTCCCTCTCCCTCTCACCCTCTCCCTCTCTCCCTCTTCCTCTCTCCCTCTCCCTCTCACCCTCTCCCTCTCTCCCTCTTCCTCTCTCCCTCTCACTTTCGATCTTTCCCTCCCTTTATCTATCGCCAACGCTGAACACCACACCCTTTGCTTCAGACAACAATGTTATGTATTCTCGTCTTAGCTGTCCATCCGTCCGTCCGACCAGCCGACCGGCCAGCCATCCCAACAAGCGAAAGAATTGAACTGACTGACAGCAGGACCAACCGACCAACCTGCCAACCAACCAACTAATCCCCTACCCATCCTGCTTTGCGTCCGTTTGCCAGCCTCGATCTTTCGATCGAAGAATTCACATGGCAGCGAGTTTCTTCTGTGGTAGTCGTTTCTTTGCCTTTTACCCTCCATCACAGCAACAACAACAACAAAAAAGCACCTCCCCGTCGACTCCAAAACTATCATCATTATCACCATCACCACCATCTATGCTTCATCCACCACCGATGCCGACGTCGACGGCGCCACATATTCAGCAGACAGTTTTTATCTTTCTTTGCTTATGTGATTGGTTTGTGTGTGTGTGTGTGCAACTTAGAATTTTTTCCTGTTTCTTTTAATAAGTTATTGAGTCCTGTACGGATGTATACATGTATATATGTATATATATATATATATATATATATATATATATATATATATATATATATATATATATATATATATATAATACAACGGATATATAAGCACGTATACACACATATATGTACATACTTACATTTACATGTGTATAATAGATGCATATTCGGGTACAGGACGTTAGAAAAATGAACTACAGACAACGGAATGAACACATAGAAAAACAAATAGCCACTTGGATTAATTCTTCATCAGCAGCCTCTATTCTAAACTAGGCATATATATATATATATATATATATATATATATTTCGTTTTGGGATTTAGTTTGCAAGATGTTTTATGTGATTTCGTGTGTTGAAGCATATTTCGTTGTGGCTGGGGAGAGTCATTTTCTTATTGTGCCTTAAAATTTAACACACTCACCGGTAAAATTTCCACTTATTTTATTTTCCTAAAATTTTCGTGGCGTCTAGCACTCTAGCACAGCTGCATTTCGAAGAAGAGGAAGGATTTGTATGCACTGAGATCGGAGATGAAGTGTGAGTGAAGTCACTCAATGCTCAGTGGAGGAAAGAAAGTGTGACTGAAGTGAACTCCAAAAATAACGTGTCCGGTGATGGAATGCAACGTCACATTTTAGACGTCCGTAGGACTGTTAACACCCCTAGTGACGAAGGGCAAACAGAGAGAGAGAAAAAGAGAGTTAAAAAGAATGAGGAGAGAGGGAGAGATAGAGTGGGACTAGGCCCACAACCTTGTGAAGATCACATCGTCCACCTAGGTGGTTGGAAGATGTTGAAATGGAATGAAAGGATAGTGAAGTGATATTTTGAACAAAAGTTGGTATAGTGAAGTCGGGAGGGGGAAGGGAGATGTCAGAACTGGAATTGAGGGAGGTAAGTGACGTCACGTGATAAAAGCTGGTGTTTCGGCCTGCTTCTTTCTTCGTCCAGCATTCGAGGTGAATCTGTTGTGCGGAGCGAGTCCAATGGGGACAGTAGATTGTAGTCAGAGGTTGCGTAGCAAAAAGGCATGTTCGAACAAGTTTCATTAATCCTTGTGGAGAGTAGGTCCCCTTTCAGTTTGAAGTTTGTTTCGCCAACTCAAGGCAATAGTGTTCTATTTTGTCTTCCTTTCTACAACAGGACATTTCGGCACTTATTTAGCTATTGAGAAGCACTTTTCTTTCTATCGTCGACGTTCAACAACGCCACAAAGATAAGGATCGGCAGAGCTCTTCTTAGACCATTTTATGGATGTTCAATGCCTAAAGGTTGCGGTATTTTGACCTGGGAAGATCCCTTTAAAGACGTAGAGGTAAAGAAGGTATTTTGGTGCTTGGTGTCTTTAAAGGGACATTCTCTGGACGATATGCCGCAGTTACTGGCGTTTAACAACAACCATACATTAAGTATATGTGACATTGGTAATGGTTATATTTTACAGCTGTTTCTAACACAAAATTTCACGGAAGCAAAGTGGCTGAGTTTCTTTCGAGCGTTGGGCCTCACGGAGGAAATGACCAAGACTTTTGGCATTATGTCGTGCTTGGGGAGAAGATCCATCAAGCCGAGCAAAATCGCAGTGATGACAGATACCGGTGTCACGCAAATGTGCCGGTGGTACGTAAAAGCACTCATTACACTCTCGGAGTGGTTAGCGTTAGTATCCAGCCGTAAAAAACAAAAACATGCCAAATCAGAATGGAGTCTGGTGCAGTCAAACCATCCAACCATACCAGCATGAACGACGGTCGTTAAATGATGGTGATGATGATGATGTGTGTGTGTGTGTGTGTGTGTGCGTGTGTGTGTCGGTGTGTGTGTGTGTGTGTGTGTGTGTGTGTGTGTGTGTGTGTGTGTACACACATACATAGAGACATTTATATATACATACATACACATATATTGAGTCATCCCATAAATAATGCGGTTTTTTCAATTGCATGGACTAAAAGTCGGAGAGGGAGGGAATAAGCGACCTGCATCAACTTGATTTTAACAGTTATTTTTTCAAAGCTATAATGGAAGTGACAAAGGAGTATATTCGGCATATTTTGCTTTATGAGTTCAATAAAGGTAACAACGCAACAGAATGTGCAATGAATATTCATAGATTAAATGGGGATCGGACAGTAAACATAAGCCAGTGTCAACAGTGGTTCCAGAAATTCTGAGCCAGAAACTACAGCTTAGAAGCCGAGCCACATCATGGAAGATTTGTAGAGCTCGACTTAGACTGTCCCCCTCCCCACAAAATCCAGGCATTGTGCCCTATAATAGAAAGAATTATTATTATTATTATTATTATTATTATTATTATTATTATTATTATTATTATTAAGGCATTGAACTGGCAGAAACGTTAGCATGCTGGGTAAAATGCTTAGTGGCATTTCGTCCGATTTTAAGTTCTGAGTTCAAATTCCGCTGAGGTTGACTTTGCCTTTCATCCTTTCGGGGGTCGATTAAATAATTACCAGTTACGTATTGGGGTCGATGTAATCGGCTTAATCCCCTCCCCCAAATTTGAGGCCTTGCACTTCCAGTAAAACGGATTATTGCTCTTGTTGTTGTTATCATTACAGGTTACCTTTAAATATTGACCGATATCAACAAGTAATCAAAATCTACTTAATTCCAAATCCCCGTTAGTGCCTTGCGCTCTCTCTGCATGAACTAATATAAGACAAGATTAATGGTGAAAGTTTCTTCTGCGTATGTCAATTTGTTCCCCTATTAGCTTTTAGTAATTGTTGTGTCATGCCACTTATGGTGTCACATAAACAGGGACCTTTATTCTAATGTCCAAGTAAATGGTTACTTTATAAATTGGTCCCCGCAACGTGGCTTTATTTTTTTTTTTACTTTTTTCTATAAATATTTCTTATTCTGGAGATTAGAAGACTAAAATTAGGTCTTTTTTTTTTCTTTTCTAATTTTCGTAGTTTTACTCCCTCGCTGTCTGTTTGTGCATGCGTGTGTGACTCTGTGTGTGTGTGAGTGTGTCCATCTCTTCATCGTTTCCTTTATACATGTAAATATATATACACACACACGCATGAACATAATGACTATACGTGTCTGTATATATATATATATATATATATACTTTTTATATACATACATACATACATATATATATATATATATATATATATATATATATATATATATATATATATATATATATATATATGTATATATATATAGATATATAATATAATGTGTGTGTTATATATATGTGTGTGTGTGTGTCTATACATACATATACATGAATATATATGTAGATAGATAGATAGATAGATAGATAGATAGATAGATAGATAGATAGATAGATAGATAGATAGGCCGAAGAGAAAAGATGCTCACTTTCAGGTGTTAAGAGTATATTTATATGGAATGTTACGCATATCTATAATATACATAAATTTACGTGTGTGTGTGTATGTATATATATATATATATATATATATATATATATATATATATATATATATATATATATATATATATATATATGTATGTATATATATATATACACACACACGTAAATTTATATATATATACACACACACACAATATATATATATATATATATATAATATATATTAGGCCCTTTCTCTCTCTCTCTCTCTCTCTCTCTCTCTCTCTCTCTCTCTCTCTCTCTCTCTTATCTCTTCTTTTAAAAATGGCTTTTTCTGCAGTGCATGAAATTGTATTGATATATAATGTGAAAGTATTCATAAATTGTCACGAGTCAGTAAGGAACCACATCCTCTCCGATAACCTTCTTGGCTGTTAATTGATTATTTACAATGAGATGTAGAAAGGCGTAGTTGATAAGTTATTGTGGTTACCAACTAACTTCATCAAGACCATCATTATCATCATTATCGTCATCAACATCATCATCCTCAACAGCAGCAGCAGCAGCAGCAGCAGCAGCAATAACGGCGACAACATGTCAGAACATGCTTTCGGAATCAGAATCGTTTCACCGTGTACCAGTATGAGGAATGCTTCAATCAACAAGTTGTAATTGATTCAGTCACCGGAGACAGATGCCAAGTGTTTCTGAGAATTTAACCTGTGATAAAAGGAGATGAGTAAAATGCAGATCCGAAAGAAAGTGATGAAATGTCTGCGTTGGAAATCCATAAGAACCATGTTTAATTTAACTAGCACACTTGCTGTGTGCTAAAATGTCTTCTAGTTAATGGTTATATTGTCAGTTGATATAACGGTCATCAAACAGCGAGAGACAGACACAGAGAGCTAGGGACAGGGACAGAGATGGGAGAAGGGATAGAGTGACAAAATCTCATGATTTTGCCACTTTCGAGTTGTATCGGCCCAGGACAAATCTGATGGAGATGATCAATGATCAAAGATGCTCCAACCATGACATCTCCTTCTTACGTATGACAGCGAATAGATTATCAAATGGGATTATCTATGAGAGATGTGATTTAATATAGTTCTAGCTGTTATTTCTAGCAAAACAATCGACCGAGTCACTCCTTCTCTGGTTGGCCAGTACTATAACATTTCTGCTTGTTTGGGAGCCACTGAAGAATTGGCATTTCTGTAGTGGTTCTGGAGAAAAGTTTCTCAGTAAAGAGTGGCTCTCTTCTGACTTCTGGGTGTTGATATCAACAACCTGATGTTGCTTCGATATTCAACTGATCATTCTCTGCTACAGGCAAAGGCTAGTGCTCCTATCATTTGTTGGAACATTCTAGTCAATATTTCTTGCACAACACCCAGGCATTCCCACTGCAACTGTGTCATGATGCTTTCTATACTCCTTTGGGTCAGTTTTGAGTATTCACTAATAATATGTCTATCTCAGATGGTTCTCTACATTGTCTACACAAAAGTGACGCTGCATTCTTACCAATGCTCCAGTTAATTGAGTTGGTTTGTAAACCTTGTTCTGAAGCAGCAAGAATCAGTCCTTCCGTTTCCTCCTTTGAAAAACTCTGTCTTAGCAATCTCCAGGATTCTTCATCGGTTTCATCTGCATTTTGTTGGAAACAGTCTCTGTGTAGGACTTTCCATTTCCAATTGATGATCTTTTCTCTATTAGTCTTAATATTAGTTTCCTAGAGGGCGCCACCATTGTCATTGTTCCCCTTCCCTTTCAGTGCAGCGTTCAACTTTTTTGCATCACAATTCCTCAGATAAGCATGCAAGGACTTGATCTCCTTCACAACACCATCTTCCATTCCAACCAGTCCTCTTTCATCTTCTTTACTAGGTGTATATAGCCTTGCTACATTACCTCTAGTATGAAGACATCCATGCAAGGCATTACATTCCTAGTTTTTCTATCTATGTTGACAAGCTCTTCTTTTGTCCATCCTACAACTTCCGCATAGTTACGTATCATACCTACAGCTTACGCGTTGGTACCTCTAACCAAGTTCCCTCCATTTAGTTTAGGCCTATATCACTTTTTAACTCTTCTGGTATATTCAGAAGAACTTGTCTCCTTTATCTTGGTGTTCAGCATTTAGCCTAGTTGTAAAACATCAAGATACTTGCAAGCTTCTCCGTTCACTTCTCTCGACCACTCATCATCTGGACGTTGTACACACCTGCTGTCTACTTTGCACCCTCCCCTTAGTTCAATAACAGCGCATTTCTCTATACCAAATACCATCTGGATGTGTTGAGATGAAATTTGTAGACTAAGGGAATTCAATTGTCCACTGTAAGCTCCATCAAGCTTTAAAATCATCGATAAACATCAGATGAGTGATTGGTCTCATATGTATCCATAGTATGTAACCATCTTCCATCTTCCTCAGAAACGTGGAGAGTGGTAACATACAAGCAATAAACAGTAAGGGTGACATGGAGACTCTTTGAAAGATTCCTCTCTTGAATTCAACTTGTCCAACCTCTCTTCCATCTGCAATCAAAACAGTCTTCCAGTTTCTCAAACTATTTTTGAACAAATAAATAAAATTGTTTGCTACCTTAACCATCTCTAGGTATTTCAGAACCCACGAATGAGGAAATATATCATGTACCTTCATATAATCAATCCAAGTCCCTGATAGGTTTGTCAACATTCTTTGGTAGTTCCTAAGCGTTGCTTTGTCAATCAACAACTTATCCTTTGTTCGTCGTGAACCCTTCTTGCAACGTTTCAGTTCATCTGATAAGAGTTCATTTCTTTCATCAACCCCAGAGTTCAAATGGCACTTATTTTATCAACCTTGAAAGGACTAAAGGCAAAGTCCACAACGACAGAATCTGAATTCAGAACGTAAAGACAATCGAAATACCAATAAAAATTTTGTCCGACGCGCTAACGATTCTGCCAGTTCGCCGCCCTGTATCCTATTTAAATAATAACTCTTAAATAATTAAACGTAATATTATGATAAACTATTTGTTAGCCACAACAAAACCAACGATAATAACATTAACAGAATCAGCATAAACAATAACGATAAAACATTTCAAAATCTAAATAGATAGGCAAAACTAAATATACACTTCAACTGCACGTAAATGATAAACAATAAAATAAAGTCTAATTTAAAAAACGTTGTCGTAATTTGTTAGCATTTCCATACGTGCAATAAAGACATCCACTGCACCGGCTGTAATGTTACAGCATCACTTGCGAGTGCATACATGGCGGCATATGTATATGTGGTGTATTAAATTATTCCGAATCGTAGCAATGAGCTGTGGACAAAAGTATTAGTAAAAAAAAGGTGGGCAATAGTGAAATAATAGAGACTTGTGCTGCAGCCCCGAATACTTTTATAAATATTTGTTGAACACTTCTGTCGAATAATACCTCTCTAAAACTAATTATGTATGGTGTACCCTGTGAAGTGCATACGTGTCTTACTACCAAGGATACACACGCACACATACACAGATACAGACACATACAGACACACGTGCACGAATATTCATGCATATGGCGGTATACGGAGATATTTGGAATTTAATAAAAGACACAAAGATAGTTTAGCCGAAAGCAATAGATAATCGCAGACTCACTTTACGTTATACAGGGGGTGTCTGGATGCGCGAGCATAGGCGCACATCCATCCACACACCTATCCATACGTACATATATATATATATATATACATATCTATATACAAACACACACACATATATGTATATACATACGTAAGCCCTTACGTACATAGAGACATACCTATTAACATCTTATATTATTTACAGACAGATATATGC
>NC_142939.1:64120886-64133386 GCF_046866305.1 Octopus bimaculoides
AATGGGTGGACAGCGGACTTATTCTTTGTAAGCCTAGTACTTATTCTATCGGTGTCTTTTGCCAAACCGCTAAATTACAGAGACGTAAACACACCACCATCGGTTGTCAAGCGATGGTGGGGGGACAAATATAGACACGCAAACATACACACACACACACACACAAAAGCACACACACACACACACATATATATGACAGGCATCTTTCAGTTTCCGTCTTCCAAATCCACTCAAAAGGCTCTGGTAGGCCCGAGGCTATAGTAGAAGACACTTGCCCAAGGTGACACGCACCTTTATAGAATTGGGAATGAAATCACTAATGATTTTGTCAAGTGGCCAGCGTGAAATAAAACCCTTGTAGGTAATATTATCTACTAAATTTATAATTGAATACACGCGCGCGCAAACACGCACATGTATATATAGTCATGTTCCAAATAAATTTGTATGTGTGAAATTTCTCCCTCTCTTACCATGATTCTTTTTCTTTCTCTACCTATAGACACACACACACACACACACACACACATATATATTCATATACATATACATATATACATACATATGTACATACATATATATGTATGTGTGTGTATGTGTATATATATATATATATATATATATATATATATATATATACATATGCCGACACACGCACATGAATATCTATTCATTATTTCCAGTGAAGAACTAGAGTCGATGTAATAATCCACTATGCCACTATACTCACCTTTGACCGCAAAATGCGTGGTCTTATTCGTGTATCAGGAAGCTAAATACTTACAAAGATGACCATTCATTGTTTTAGGCATCATCCCGGTGTGAAATGTTATTAAGCGAAAGAATGTAAACTATAATGAAACGGAAACGAGAAGCTGTATGTAACGACTTAGTTTGAAACAAATATCAGGCTTCTTTATCAAAACCATTGAGGAATTTTGTCTAAGACAGTTGTGTTATCAACTAAGTTTTTATTTCATTTTGTTTCTTCCTGTGTAGCATAACATGTTTCAATCGTTCTATTTTGTAAAAGCATTGTAAGTCACGGATAAATATTACATATTTGCTCCAGTATCATAACTCCTACGTCTTAACCTTATATATTGTGTCTTACATTCAGAAATTATGTCTTAACTTCACAATTCATAAGTCATAACATCATAACTTATTTGTTTTGACATCGCGATCTGTATGTCTTAACCTCATAATTTATATGCATCATATCCAGAATATATGTCTTAAATTCATTTATGCATGTCTAAACATGAAAGACATGCATTATGACTTGAGTAAGTTAATGTCATAATTTGTATGACTTACTTCATAGCTTCTATATACTAACATCAGAGCATGTACGGCTTAACCTCATAACTCGAATATCCTAAATTCATAATTTGTACATCCTAACATTATTACTTAAGACGGCGAACTGACAGATCCGTTAGCAAATTGGACCTAATGTTTTTACACTATTTCTTCCGGCTCTTTACGTTCTGAGTTCAAATCCAGCGAAAGTCAGTTTTGGTTTTAATCTTTTCGTGGTCGATAAAATAAAATGCCAATGAAGGACAGGGCTCAATGTAAATAACTTGTTCCCTCAAAATTCACTGACCTTGAGCCCTTCAAGATGAACGTTGGGATCTCGGTCACTTATACACTGTAGGAAACGGGGTAAACGACCTTATGAGATCAAGGGGCGCAGAATAATAGAAAAAAAAAACATAATTTTAGGTGTCTTTATATTGATTTCAAATTTTGGCACAAGGCCAGCAATTTCGGTGGATGGAGAAAATCGACTACATCGATCTCAGTGCTCAACTAGTACACATTTTATCGCCCCCGTACGGATGAAAGGTTAAAGTTGACCCCGGCGGCATTTGAACTCAGAACGTAAAGTCGGAAGAAATGTCACAAACCATTTTTTCTGGCACGGCAACAATTTTGCCTGCTCGCCATCTTTCTACGTCTTTGTATTATAACTTGTATTTATTTGTTTCAAAGTTCATGTCCATTAGGACATAGCTTGAATGTTTTGAACATTACAAAGGTGGTGCCCCAACCTGGCCGCAATCTAATGACGAAAACAAGTAAAGGACAAAAATAATTCGATATTTAACATGGATTACTAAATAACATCAGCCACTTGAAGATTAGTTTATACATATACTGTAACGCTTCGATATACGAGTTAATTTGTTACCGGAGATAGCTCGTAAAGTGAAAACTCGTAAAGCAGAACAATAATTTCCCATTGTAGCAATGTTATAAATCTCAGAAAAATATTTTACCATTAAAATTTATAATACTCGTAAATAAATCTCAATGAAACAAAAGTAGTCTGTAAAGAATATTTTATGTGAAGGAAAAAGAATATCAAGATCATTTATAATTAAAAAATATTATAATCGTTTTCTGAATCCCTTTCACTCTCACTAGACTCGCGTACGCCATCACTTATAGACGCGATCGCCGATTCACAAGCACTCGTAGACGGACTTGTAGATTTCCTTTTAAAAAACAAGTCTAGAGCTGTTTGCTGAGAAGAAGCTTTTTCTCGCTCTCTATAAATTTCTCGGTAACACGCAGGAGCATTTATTATGGTAGGAGAAACATTTTGCACTTCGTTCAAAATTTGGATCTTGTGCTCGACAAATAAAACACGTAAACCCGGGGTCTCGTAAAGCGCGTCCACGTAAAGTGAGGTATTACTGTACATGCAGCATTATGATACATCGCAGATAATGAAATATCATAAAAATATTCGTAATCTTTTAATATATCATCAACGTTGGTTACCATGTATTGAATGCTTAATTTTAGAGCGTGTTCAGCTATTCAATATCCAGGGTGCATTTCGCTTAGATACAATGATACACATGTTTGTGTACTCGTGTGTATGAGTGTAGTTACATTTTTTTTTATTAGATGTTGCATAAGCTATATATCTTTATTGTGTTTCATTTCTGTCTATAATGTTTAGTACTGTAGAGTTTGTTATACTGGTGTATTTAAATATCCGGTTGTTTTTTTTCCTTTCTTTTTTTTTTTGTATTTTTTAAATACAAAGCTGTTTTATAATAAACGTATTCAAATAAATTTGCTAAAACCAGATTTCGGCTTTCAATGCAGAAATCAATAACCAATTTAACACGTAGGAAATAATTGTGTTTTTGTAATTTTTAAAAACACACGTTTAAAAACAGCGATTTGTTACACTTATTCATTAATATGAACACCTATATATAATTATGCATATATATTTATGTATATATGTGTGTATATTTTCACATATGCATGCATATATATAGAGAGAGACACGCACACACACACGCACGCGCGCACACACGCACACGCGCGCACACGCACACGCACACACACATACGTACACACACATACTCACATACACACACATACACACACACACACACACACACACACACACACACACACACACATATATATATATATATATATATATATATATATATATATATATACACACATTATATATGATATATAAAGCCTTTCTCCGAATCCATATTCTATACTACTCTTTTATATATACACACACACACACACACACATATATATATATATATATATATATATATATATATATATATATATATATATATATATATATATATATATATATATATACATATATATATATATGTATATATATATATATATATATATATATATATATATATATGTATGTATATATATATATATCAACATGCATATGTATATAGATAAATATGTAGGCAAATAGTGAAACAGAGAGACACACACACACACACTGATAGTTTGATAGATAGATAGATAGATAGATAGATAGATAGATAGATAGATAGATAGATAGATAGATAGACAGACATCGCTAATGATTCTCCCCGTTCACCGCCTTACGACCCAAATAATGATATTTTTTTATGAGATTCACAAACTCATAAATTTGAGGAAGGTGTTCCGGTCCACAACTTCTGTTAACTGGTGTTTATTTAATCGACCTCCATGTAAATAAAAGACAAAAAAAAAAAAGAACAGAAAGGCACCGCTCACAAGAATTCTTAGCATGTCGGTCAAAATGCTTAGCGGCATTTCTTCTCATTTGACGTTCAGTTGAGCACCTGGGGCGATGTATTCGACTAATTCCCACCCTAACATTTCAGGCATTATGCTAAAAGTAAATAGAAAAAGAAAATCGAAAACAGAAACACAGAATGTCGAAATTTAATGCAAGCAACGCATGACTTTCTCACACTCTCCCAATTCTGGCCACAGTTCCAGGGTCTCTGTTTGTTTAGCGGAAGTATTCCAAGGGAGAAGTGTTAATTGTCTGCTAAGGTTCCGATATAGTTATGGTGATGAAGAGAGAGAGAGTAGTTTCAAGATGTCTCTTCTAGGTTGAACAGTTACAAGATGTCTGACGTGTTATATAACACTGATGAAGACTAGAGTTAAGTGGCACTCAAAACAACCGGAAGTAAGTCATTGAAACTTCCGAGTTTACTAAGCTCAGAACCAATCTGCGGAGATAATCAACAATTAAAGAATTTTACGAGATTCAGTAGCAGTGAGTGCGGTGCATATGAAACTGCATATGCTGGTGCATGTGTATATGCATATGATACACACACACACACACATACAAGCACGAATACACACACATATAAAATTTATACAAATATATGTACATGTATATATATATATATATATATATATATATATATATATATATATATATACATACACATATATATATACATACATATATCTGCGAGTGCATGTGTATGTATATGTATATATATATATATATATATATATATATATATATATTTATATACATACACACACACACACACACACACATATATATATATATATATATATATATATATATATATATATATGTATGTATGTATGTATACATATGTACATATATGTATGCAACTAACATATAATTTGACACCTAAGATGAATAGGAGTTGATAGTGCCTCACTGACGGGATATGTGTGTGTATGATGCGTGTCTGTGTGTGTGTGTGTGTGTGTGTGTGTGTGTGTGTGTGTGTGTGTGTGTGTGTGTGTGTACGTATACCCGTATGCATGTGCGTGTATAATGTATGTGTATTTAGATATATATGTATAAAACATTTCCTCGAAATCCGTCGTAGCTTTCAGTTGAACACCTTCATCCTTCTTCGCTTTCCTTTGTCCACATCCTGTTGCTTTTCATTAGCGGGCCTGTTTTACAAATATTCTTATTATATATTTATTGGAACTTGAATAGACCCTTGCCACACCAACTTATTTCTTTGACCTGTTAGGTCTCGGATCTTGTTACAGGTTACTGGCCCCACACTGTGCTATGCAATTGCTACGGAGACAGCGTCTGTCTAGCCTCAACACCTTCGCCCCTCACCTGCGTTAGAATTTTTCTCATATCCTTTAGCCAATCTTTCTTGACATCTTTGGCATTATGGATCAACCCCCTCGCTCGCCCTCACTGACTGCAACAATCTTTTTTTTATCATACACATAAATAGCTCAAATCCAACGAGATATAAAAGTCATGATAGAAATAAAAAATAATCCTTTCTACAGGTTGTTCAAAAAGTCTCCGCAGTAAGTGTTTTATTGCAAAATAAATATTTATAAGATGGTATAAGACTACAAAAGAATAGATTAGATTTTACAAGACATTAAAATACTTTATAAGAGGTGTTGAAAGTGTCGTCTTCCATATTCAATATATAGCAGTTGACTCTTCTACATATGTTCTGAAATGCATCTTGGAGAGTCTGACTCTGGGAGAGTCAGAATGAAAAAAAAATTTACTGCGGAGAGACTTTTGAACACCCTATACTGTAGGCACAAGGCTTGAAATTTTGTGGGATAGATAGATAGATAGATTAGATAGATAGATAGATTAGATAGATAGATAGATAGATAGATAGATAGATAGATAGATAGATAGATAGATAGATAGATAGATAGATAGGTTGGTAGGTAGGTAGGTTGGTAGATAGGTAAATACATACATACAAACAGACAGATATAGATACTATTATATATACATACATACATTCATACATTCACATACATATACAAATATGGATAGACTGTTTAATATACGTGCGTCTGTCTGTCTATACGGATTAGCGCTTGTACGTATATATATATATATATATATATATATATATACATAATGTATTTATATAACCTAGGTTAACCTCTTTTACATAGGTTCCACCCATTACTGTCACAGGCCGTGTTTATCACAATAACACAATTCGGTGATATTTGGGAGCTGTTCTTTATTATTTATGCCTCTGCAAGCAGCGGAATTTTCTTATATATATTTAGATAACTTTATGTTTACATTTAATACTTATTTATTTATGTCGGTATTTCTTAAACAAAAAGCATCGACTGAAGTTAGTTTGATAGAAAAATTGAAACTTTTGAATAATATTTCTTTTAAATTTTTCTTAACATAAAGTGAGGTCTGTGATGTATAAGGCGTAAGCTTTTTTAAAGGAGTTTTCGACGTAGGGTTCATGATAAAAGTTATTAAACCACATTTCTCTTTAACATATAAACAGAATCACAAACACACATACTCAAACATGTATGTGTGCGTGTGTGTGTGTGTATGAGGCGCAGGCGTGGTTGTGCGGAAAGAAGCTTGCTTCCCAAACACATGGTTCTAGGCTCAGTCCCTCTGCGTAACATCTTGGACAGGTTTTCTTCTACTATAGCCTCAGGCCGACCACAGCCCTGTGAGCGGTTTTCGTCGGCGGAAACAGAAAGAAGCCCACCGTATATGAGTGTGTGTGTGTGTGTGTGTGTGTGTGTGTGTGTGTGTGTGTGTGTGTGTGTGTGTGTGTGTGTGTGTGTGTGTGTGTTTATGTGTGTGTTTGTGTGTGTGTGTGTGTGTGTGTGTGTGTGTGTGTGTGTGTGTATTTATGTGTGCATGTCTTTGTGTCTGTGATTGTCTCCCAGCCATCGCTTGACAACTGATGCTGGTGTGTTTACGTCTCCGTAACTTCGCTGTTCAGCAAAAGATAACAATAGAATAAGTACTAGGCTTACAAAGAATAAGTTCTGGTGTTGATTTCTCGACTTTGAGACGGCCGCAGTCAAATAGTTGAAACAAGTAAAAGAATAAAAGAATATCTACATCATTTAATAAACACAGTATATATTTCTATGAGCTCCTAATAGTTTCATTCGATGGAAATCAGGGCTATAAGATGAGTTTTAGCTTGTTACACCCTGTAGGCAGAGTCTGAAGATTGTGTGGAGGCACCAGACTGTTATAAAATGATGACTGAGTTGTTTTTCATCGCATGAAACTATTAGTACTCATAAAAATATTTACTGCGTTTGTTAAATAATATTTATCCCCGATCAGATGGAGCACATTTTTTTTGTTGAACTTACCATCACGGAACACAATATATAGATATATGATTCCGCGTTCAATAATAATAGGTGGTTCTTTGGGTAGGTGTCTTCCACTGTAGCCCCAGGCCGACTCAAGCCTTTTGAGTGGATTAGGGAGACGGAAATTAAAGAATTCCGTCGCACACAAGCACAAACACACACACACACACACACACACACACACACACACACACACACACACACACACACACAAGTATTGCTTTCATCTGCGTACTTCACCCATCACACATGAAATTTTTTGGCGATGACGCTTATTGGTATCCCGACATCATCATCGATAAGGCTTTGACTTGGATGAATTGAGTCGTACTTATAATGTTCCAACGTTGAAAATGCTTGTGTATTTCTTTGGTGCAGTTGAAACAAAACTGCCAAAGGTAGTCCACTTCTACCCAAACTTTATGCCCAAAAGATCTGGCTACATTTAGAAATTTGACAATTTTTAACTCATTGTATTCTTCACATATGGCAACAATGGTTACAGATATCATAATGGCACATATGGCTAAACAATGCTTGCACATTTGTACATTTCTTGTCTGAGCATTTTATCTGTCATGGCGGATCTGATCCGACAAGGATAAAAGACATTTAATTGATTTGAAGACAGTATTATACTGATACTTAAATATCTTCAAATACAGCTTATACCTTGTATATATATATATATATATATATATATATATATATATATATATATATATATATATATATATATATATATTACATGTGTATATATATATATATATATATTACATGTGTATATATCTGTATATATGTATGTATGTATTTATGTATTTAGCTATTGGCTTTCCGGCTGTAGCGTCACCTTGCGGATTCCAAAATGCCAGCAGGAATCTTCCAAAATGCAAGCATGGCCCGGAAATCTCCACCCAGGAGTTCAGGATGCTATCTGGAACGAGCGAGTCTTTTAGAGTTCTCGTGCGTTCGGCAATGCATAACTTGCGGCGTTTCGTCCCGTTGGTGTAGGGGCTTGGGTTCTCGAGCATTTTCCATGCGATCGAGTATGGTATCCCTTCGTCTCTTAGTTGCCAGATATGGCTGGCCAGCGATGTCACGTATCTCCTTTCTGACCTCTCCCGTTATAATATTAACTGCACTACATCTTAGAGAGTGCTTCTCCTCCGGGTTTATGTATTTCTACAAATGACATATATATATATATATATATACAGAGAGTTATGTTATATTCTGTTAAGAACGTAGTACGTTACAGTATAAAGCTAGTCCACCTTCAGATTTCATCCTGTGCTATCCGGAAGTAGTATATATATTATATATTATATATATAAGTGTATATATATATATATATATATATGTGTGTGTGTGTGTGTGTGTGTGTGTGTGTGTGTGTGTGTGTGTGTGTGTGTGTGTGTAGTAAATGAAAAACAGAAGATGGAAAATATATATATATATATATATATATATATATATGCGCATGTATGTAAGTATACGTACATGCATGCATTCAGACATATATTCACACACAACACACACGGTATACCTCCACTCACAAACCTACACACACACACAGGCACACGTGTAAGTGAGTATCTATGTGCCAGTATAAGTGTGTGCTAGAGTATTTGCGTTGATACACACATGATTAGCAAACACGTGTACGGCCCCGACACACATATATATATAGAAATAATTAAGTTTTGATTGAATTAATATATTCTGAGCACACTTCGCATGTTAACGGTAATATATTTGGCAAACACATGTCATAAGGAATAATTCCTTTACGCTTCTGTTACTTCTGATATGATCTCTCATACAAACACGAGACTGCGTTCTACATCCTCCTACACACAAACACACGTGTATATAGATAGATAGATAGATAGATAGATAGATAGATAGTTTGAGAGTGTTTCGTTAAGAAAACAAGTGTTGCCCGTCAAATCACAAAGATCCTATATTGGTAAAGGTGCTCTTAATCATGTGTATAAATAGAAAAACATGACATCAATAAAGAACTCAATATCTGGTTCTAGTTTAATATTGCTATTGATGTGAAAGTTTGGCACAAGATCAATATTTTAGGAGTGGGTGCAAGTCAATTACATCGATCCCAGTGCTTAAAGGGTATTTATTTTATCGACTCCGAAACGATAAAAGCAAACTCGACCTCAGCGTAATTTGAACTTAAAAAACTCCGCTAAATATTTTTGCCCGGCGTGCTAACGATTCTGCCAACTCCCTGCTCTGCAGATTGGTATTTTAATATTTCGTGGATAAAAAAAAAAAAAAGAAAAAAAATGGTAGCAGTGACAGCCAACATTACGCCACAACTCGCTTTCGAAATTGTGTGGGCGTGTGTGTGAGAGACAGACAGACAGACAGACAGACAGACAGAGAAAGGCGGACATTCAAACAATATTGTTTCTTTCATTTAAAAAAGCTAAAGAAAAAAAACTCATACTTTTGCAATCATCATCATCGCCGTCATCTTCTTTTCCTCACTTCTTCATCTTCTCTTTTCGGTTTGTTTCCTTCTCCTTTTCCTCCCTTTTTTCTTCTCACCCTCTTCTTCCATTTTCTTCCTCTTTTCCACTCCTTCCTGCTCTCTTATTCCTTTTTCCTTTCTTTCTTTTTTCCTTTTCTACCCTTCCCCCTTTATTCCCTTCTTCAGCCATCTTCTTATCCTCCTTCATTTTCTCCTTCGTCTTTCTTTCCTTTCAAATAATTTCATTCTCTTCTTTTTATCTTTCTCTTTTATTGCACCTTCTACTTCTTTTTCTTTTTTGTCCTTTTCTTCTCTCTTTGTCTTCTTTTCCTTTTTCTTCTTTCTCTTTTTCTTCTTTTCTTTTTGTCCTTTTTTTATTCTTTCTCTTTTATATTTTTTATTCTTTCTTTATCTTTTTCCTTTCCTTTCTTCTTTTCACTTCCTTCTCTTTCTCCTTTTCCTTCTCTTCCTCCTAGTTCTCCCCCTCCTCCTACTTCTGCTTCTCTAATTTATTATTTCTCTTTTATTTTACCCTTTTACTTCTTCTTCTTCTTCTTCTTCTTCTTCTTCTTCTTCTTCTCCTCCTCCTCCTCCGAGTCCTCTCCCTTCTCTTCCCCCTCCTCCTCCTTCTTCTTTACTCCTGCTCTGATTTCCAATATCATTTTTCTCACATGTTTCGGCAGAACTTATAATATAAGTGATATTAAAGGGGTGCACTTACTATGAGAAATTCTGAAAGGAGAGAAACCGTCAACATCACAAGTAAATTCTTTTATATCTATCAGACATCTTATTACCGGACAAACTCACAAACACACATTCTGCCTTCCTCCCTGTTCCTCCCTTCATACTCTCAGCACATGAAACGCTCCCACACACAGACAGACGCGCACGCACGCACAAAGAAACACACACACACACATGCAGATGCGATAATAATTATAATAATAATGATTGCTTCTTTATTGGCCACGGGGGCTGCAAAAATATTTAGGACAATACAAAAACAAAGAAGTGAGGGGATTTGGATAGAAATGATTAAAGCTTAAATAATTTGCAAAATTATTTGCAAAAAAAAAGAAAGAAAAAACATTTTTACAAATACGCTCTCCAAATGGGGGAAAACGCCACCCAGGGGCAACCAAGGAACCTCAGAGAACATCTCCAGCTTTAGAAGCTGTGCAATGGCAATGATAATAATAATAATAATAATAATAATAATAATAATAATAATAATAATAATAATAATAATTACAATAATCTTTAGGCACAAAGCCCAAAATTTGGGGGGAGGGGGCCAGTCGATTAGATCGACCCAATTACGCAACTGGTACTTGATTTATCGACTCCGAAGGGGTGAAAGCAAAGTCGACCTCGGCGGAATTTGAACTCAGAACGCGAAGACAGACGAAATACCACTAAGCATTTCGCTCGAATAATAATAATAATAATAATAATAATAATAATAATAATAATAATAATAATAATAATAATAATAATAATAATAATAATAATAATAATAATAATTTCTGCAAATTAGCTGCAAATATTTATTAACTGCAGAATTATTTCCGGAATTAGCGCGCCAGATTGAAGACATTTGAAAGGATACACTGAATGTAATTTGTAGAACTCTACACGTGCTCCCTTTCGGCTGGACGTCCTGTGTCTAGTTCTGGAAATTACATCGCAAATCGACGGACTACGCTGACGATCCTGCAAATATTTACTTATGTAAATTTTAACAGGTGAAACCATGGTACGTAGGTTAATCGTTTTTTATTTAGTATTCTTTCATTTGTCTTGCCCTTTTAGTCTGTTGTGTCGCTGAATTTTTACTGAGAACATATATTTTTTTCATGGTTAGATGATTCGGCATCTATTTCTAGCATATAGGAGTCCACTTTTGCTGGTCATTCCTCTTATTTTTGTATGTAATATAATTTTAATCTTCGGATTTTTTTAATATGCTAGACCACTGGTTCTAATTGATTAATATCAACTTCTACCCTCATAAATAACTTTTATACATACATATGTGTATATATATATAACATAATTATGATAATAATATTAGGGAAAAAATTCAATTTAATTTATCAAAATTAAATTAAATTTCACAATGTATAATATATAAAATATAGAATTTAAAGAAAAAACACAACAATTATTTAATTCACCCATGAAAATCCACAAATATTGATCGGGCACAGACAGTGTGTCGTAAGTCAACTGGAGGAGATGTCGTCTTAGGGCTATAAACTACAGTAGCATCATCCCATATGGGTCAACCACATTTAGATGGGAAATATACTTTACGATATATATATATATATATGTATATATATATATGTATATATATATATATATATATATATATATATATATGTATATATATATATATGTGTGTGTGTGTGTGTGTGTGTGTGTGTGTGTGTGTGTGTGTGTGTGTGTGTGTGTGTGCAATTAATAGAAAAAAGAAACGGAGAAAAAAGGCAAAAAGAAAAAACAACGCGAGGACGTAGTATATGCACAGTATTAATGAAACTTT
>NC_142939.1:64145886-64160886 GCF_046866305.1 Octopus bimaculoides
TGGACTTATTCTTTGTAAGCCTAGTACTTATTCTATCGGGCTCTTTTGCTGAACCGCTAAGTTACCGGGACGTAAACACACCAGTATCGGTTGTCAAGCAATGATGGGGGAAACAAACGCAGACGCACACACATATACACACACATACATATATATATATATATATATATATATATATAAGTATACTTAAATTTCTTCATATTTAAACATATACATAAATATATAAGTATATATGTTTGTTTGTGTGTGCCTATGTGTGTCTGTGTTTGTGTGTGTTTGGAGGGGGGAGAGAAAGCGAGAGATAGAGTAGGATAAAGAAACACGTTCATATGTATGTATGTATGTATGTATGTATGTATGTATGTATGTGTATGTATGCATGTGTGTATGTATGTACGTACATGCATACATCCAGTAACCTGTTTAGGTTTGCCCTTGGGCAGGTCATGTTCCTGTGAACCTCCTCCCCTAATCTCCATGCGCCGTGGCTGGGTCCGAACCCTCCCCTGTAACCGTTATTTACATTGCTGAAACTTCAGTTCGAATGACTAGACCTTCCCGTTGCCTTCTCCAGGCTGGTGGGACAGGGGCCCAGGACGTAGACTGTCGGATGATAAACCACAACCATTCGGGTCGACACGCCAACAAATCCGTCGCTCTCCCACCTGCAAAGCAGCGTGAGAAGAAGTATTTTGCTCAAGAACATAACACACTTCACGGTCCGAGAATCGAACTCTTAATCTAGCCATCATGAATGTAACAACCTAACCACCAGACCATTATACATATGTGTGTCTGCGCGCGCTTGCGTGTGTGTATGTGTGTGTGTGTGTGTGTGTGTGTGTGTGTGTGTGTGTAACGATACAGTTACCCTTATTTCCCATCCTTTATAATTTAGTTTCCTGTTACTAATCCTATATCTTTCCGTAAATATGAACTATATTAATACATGCATACATACATACATACATACATACATACATACATACATACATACATACATACATACAGGCATATACATATACATATATGTACATATATGTACATATATGTTTTTTACACTCAACTACTCGGCTCTGATTTATCCGTTATCAACATCAGTGTCTGCCAGCCCAGCTGGGTATCACTTCAGCTGTTTTATTAAGCGTTCTCCGTGTGTTTGGGTGTGTGCGTACATACCTATGAGCACATGCAGTCACACCCCTCCCCATATATATTTATATATACGCACACACATATATATATATATAAAATGTATATTTGCAAGTATGTATGTATGCATATGTATGTATATACATACACACATACACACACACACACACACATATATATATATATATATGTATGTACGTATGTATGTATGTATGCATGTATGTATGTATGCATGTATGCATATGTATGTATGTATATACATTCGTATGTACGTGCAAGAGTGATAAAGAAAGAGAGAGTGTGCTCTGAGTTCAAATTACAACGGAGAGACAATATTAAAAATAAGCTAAAATATGCTCTAAGTCTCGTGCAATGAAAGCTCCTTCTTTATTATAATTTATTTCGGACGAAACCATTGCGATAACAATATCCGGCTAATAACATAAAGCAGATGATAGATCCATGTTCTGAGTGTGCGATACATGCATATACGAAATTATAATCTGCAGAAAAATACTTAAATTTGTTTAATTAGTATATTTATTAACGTAAGTTAGATATATTATATCGGACCTCAATACTGTGCGGTCTCAGGTGCCCCTTGCCAGGCCGCTGATATTAATGGCTTAGATGCTTTTAGTATGCAAATTAGAAACCCCATTTCTCTGCACCTGCTGGTGTTCTTGTGTATATGAAAAGCTTGGCTACTATTTTTCTGGTATTGATGCAGACACATCTGATGAGAACCCGATAATGATTGGAAATCGATTTGGACTTTTCACCTAGCTTTTCTCAGCCAGTGGAGAAATAGATAAAGTTGTCCTGCTTATGTCTTGCACGTTTGTTATTCACACGCACACATAAAGATAATGAATAAGCATACATACGCACACACATATACACACACACACACACATATATGTATATATATATAGAAATAATGTATGATTATATGCATGTATGTACATACCTACATCTACATGTATATATAGATGCATATCTGGGTACATGACGTTACAAAAAAACATGGACAAAATGATAAACAAGGTACAGAAAACACACATAGAGACCATTTCTTTCATATATATATATACACACGCACACAACCACACGCTTATGTATATATATTTCTCTAGTGTTATTTAAACCTAAAACTGCACGGCAAATTGCCATTCTCAAGAACTCCAAGTGTAATTAGATAATTTACATTATGTAACCGAGAATCAACATTTGTTAATGAAATGTACGCAAGATGGCATAAATTAATATCAAATAAACGATCTACCATATTTGGATTTATTTTCTACTCCTATCTCTCAGACTACATTATCCTTCCAATCATTTGGAACTCAGAACCATGTGATTAAGAAGCGAACTACTTACCGCGCAGCCACACCTGCACTTCTACATGTGTGTGTGTGTATGTACATATATATATATATATACATATATACATATATATATATATACATATATATATATATACTTATATACATTAATATATATATACTTATATACATATAAATATATATAGGTGTTTCGCTCATAAACACACACATCGCCCAGTCTCAGATTCGAACCCGCGATCCCTTGACTGCAAGTCCACTGCTCTAACCACTTGGTCATACGCCTC
Source organism: Octopus bimaculoides (assembly GCF_046866305.1). Taxonomy (NCBI): domain Eukaryota; kingdom Metazoa; phylum Mollusca; class Cephalopoda; order Octopoda; family Octopodidae; genus Octopus; species Octopus bimaculoides. The sequence goes on from NC_142939.1 coordinate 64,148,672, forward strand.
CACTTTACATTAGTATACATTGAAGTTATTCTAGAGTTCACGAGGCACCATGCTGGCAGAATTATTGGCGCGGAGGACAAAATGCTTAGGGGCCTCCCTTCCGGATATTTACGTTCCAGTTCCGACGAGATGAACGCTGACTTTAATACATCCATAATCGGTGAAACATTGTGCCAGTCAAGCACCTGTGCTGATGCAATCGATTTCTGCCTTCTCATCAAGATTGCTGGCTTTGTGCCAGGCGACAGACCGGCGTCCCGTTCAAGGGTGATGTTCTGATTTTGATCATTTAAACGCCTTCGACATTTTCGGAACCAAAGAAATCTTTAATCCAAGATTTACGACAGGTTATTGATAGCAGCCTTATTTATTCGATATCAACTGTTCAAAGGGCGTGGGTGTGTGGTAAGAACGTTGCTCCACAATTTCATGGTTCCGGGTTCAGTTTTACTGCGTAGCGTCTTGAGAAGTGTCTTCTGCTATAGCCTCGGGTCACTAAACCCTTGTGAGTGGATTCGGTAGACACCAACTGAAGGAAGCCCGTTGTGTATATATACGGGAGCGTGCTCGGGGCGGCGGACTGTAAAGTTCCTGGTTTTAAGTAGATCGCGAAAGGTTTGGTTGGAGGTCAAACATACAACTGAACATAAAAAACAAACAGTAGTAATATATATGGGTTTGTGCGTGTGTGTGTGTGTGTGTGTGTGTGTATGTCTGTGTGTCTGTGTTTTTTTCCCCCAAACTATTTTCTAACTGGTGCAGGTGTGTTTACGTCCTCGTAACTTTGAGGTTAGGCAAAAAGTACGATCGAATAAGTATGTGACTTTAAAAACTGAAGTACGGAAGTTCATTCCTTTGACTAAAGAATTGCGTGTGTGCGTTTCATTCTCTTACATTGTATAGCTACAATCCGACATCAATCCACGACCTCCACCACTACCACCACCAATATCACCACCACCACCATCGCCAACTGCCCGTTTTACAGTGTCGGTTAATCCGTTTCTTCATTAACAACTGGAAATGATGAGTACCAGAAGACTGAGATGCTGATATATATCTGTATACATACATATACATATATATATATATTTATATATATACGTATACATATATATATATTTATATATATATGTAAATATATAAATGTATATATATATATGTATATATATATATATATATATATATATATATATATATATATATATATATATATATACATTTATATATACATTTATATATACATTTATATATACATTTATATATATATATATATATATATATATATATATATATATATACATGTATACATATGTACATATATGCACATAAATAATATACGTGTATGTATATATGTATATATGTATATATGCATATATATGTACATATATTCATATATACGCACAGGACATATTAATTTATACACAAATATGTATGTGCGCGCGCGTATGTGTGTATGTGTGTGTGTGTGTGTGTGTGTGTGTGTGCTCAGCGTGACATTTGATAAGGCATGGCGTGTGAGATATTCTAGATCAGTATATCATTTCAAAGAGATTGAAAATAAAACCATATTGGTCTAGATTGCTTCTACAGGCGCATTATCACACTCAGATAAAGATAAAGTGAAGGAGTGCACAAGAGATACAAGAGGTATACACACACATACACACATACTCACTTATGTATGCATATATATTTACATGAAGGAAGAGGCGCACATACACACACACGCGCGCGCGCGCGCGCAAGCACACACACACGCAAGCACACACATACGCATATACATATATGTACGTGCACAGATTGTCAAAACGAGAAAGTTTAGTGATAGCTGAAGCGAAGAGAAGACAACTTAAAACACCAGATGTCGCCGTGTCACACATTTTCGTTTTCTCTCTTCTTCATTCTAAGCCAAAAGCTATATTCTTGCTCCTCGCCATGGTTCATATAGACATCTTACACACTCCTCTGAATTCTGATTTCTTTTCGCCTGCATGCATGTGTGTGTGTGCGTATGCGTGTGTGTGTGTGTGTGTGTGTGTGTGTGGTGTGTGTGTGTGTGTGTGTGTGGTGTGTGTGTGAATGTATTATTTCATTGTTTTATTTGTTTCAGTCATTTGACTGCGGCCATGCTGGAGCACCGTCTTTAGTCGAACAAATCGACTCCAGGACTTATTCTACGTAATCCTGCTACTTATTCTATCGGTATCTTTTGCCGAACCGCTAGTGTTACGGTGACGTAAACAATCGAACATCGATTATCAAGCGATGGTGGGGAGGCAAATATAGACACAGAAACACACACACACACTCGCACACACACACACACACACACACACACATATACGACGGGTTTCTTTAAGTTTCCGTCTACCAAATCCACTCGCAAAGCTTTGGTTGGCCCTACGCTATAGCGGAAGACACTTGCCTAAGGTACCACGCAGGGGGTCTGAACCCGGAGCCATGTGGTTGGGAAGCAAGCTTCTTACCACATAGCCGCTCCTTGGAATGGGAATATTTGTCTATGACTTGCCTTTTGTCTCTAATCAATCTTTAAGGTCTGAGCACATGGTCTGCTTCATCTGAAAATCAGATCTCTCATACACGAGAACGCACGAGATAAAACGGAATGATTGGTGCGGAAAGTGGAAGGGATTTTATTCATATATACGAGGTGGTATCAAAAGGTCCTTGCTCTAGTCCTTGCTCTAGTTCTATATATATACAGGAGTGGCTGTGTGGTAAGTAGCTTGCTTACCAATCACATGGTTCCGGGTTCAGTCCCACTGCGTGGCACCTTGGGCAAGTGTATTCTACTATAGCCTCGGGCCGACCAAAGCCTTGTGAGTGGATTTGGTAGACGGAAACTGAAAGAAGCTCGTCGTATATATATATATATATATATATATATATATATATATATATATATATATATATATATATATATATGCATGTGTGTGTATATGATTGTGTGTGTGTGCCCCAACATCGCTTTACAGCCGATGCTGGTGTGTTTAGGTCCACGTAACTTAGCTGTTCGGCAAAAGTGGTCGTTAGAATAAGTACTAGGCTTACAAAAAATAAGTCTTGGGGTCGATTTGCTCAACTAAAGGCGTAGAGCTTTTCTTTTCGGGAGAGGTAATGAAAGAGAAAAAATAAAAGTAGGGGTGTATCGATCAAAAGGGATCGTAGGGAGGGAAAAAGGGAAGGTGGGAGTTCGATCAAAAGGGATCGAGAAAAAATAGATAGATAGATAGATAGATAGATAGATAGGTAGATATACATATATATAAGTACATATATGCATGTATGTGAGTATGTGTGCGTGTGTACGTGCAGGAATAATCGAAAACAATTGCCAATTAAGTAGTACCAGGGAGACTTGTGACGTGCTTTGCATGAAACAATATGGATGATGTAAGGTACATAATAGAATGCAATATCTAATGGAATACGAGATCGATAAGGCCTGTATTTAAACTTATTTGGTTAAAGAGTCAGATATTGATTTCATTTTATTGCAAAATATATCATAACATTTGCGGATACTGTTTCCTTTCATCTGTTGGTTCTGACTAAGGTACCAGAAGTATGACGTCAACTTAATCATGACATGATAATGTTTTATTTCTCAGGTATTTATTGTATTATAACAACTGCACTAAGGAGCAGAAAGTTAATGAGCATACGTCGGTAGGTAGGTAGGTAGGTAGGTAGAATGGACCATAAACAAAACTTGACTGTAAAAAGGATTTACATAATCCTATCAGGTGGTTCTATTAAGTTAGACATGGCCTTGACCAATCTTTGGGCGAAACATATCTAGGTTTATATATATATATATATATATATATATATATATATATATACTCTTTTACTCTTTTACTTGTTTCAGTCATTTGACTGCGGCCATGCTGGAGCACCGCCTTTAGTCGAGCAAGTCGACCCCAGGACTTATTCTTTGGAAGCCTAGTACTTATTCTATCGGTCTCTTTTGCCGAACCACTAAGTTACGGGGACGTAAACACACCAGCATCGGTTGTCAAGCGATGTTGGGGGGACAAACACAGACACACAAACATATACACACACATACATATACATATATATATATATATATATATATATATATATATATATATATATATATATATATATATATAGATAGATAGATAGATAGATAGATAGATAGATAGACAGATGTATATCTGTCTCTATCTATCTACCTATCTATCTATCTATCTATATATATATAAATATATATATATATATATATATATATATATATATATATATGTATGTATGTATGCATGTATGTATGTATGTATGTATCTCTCTCTCTATCTCTCTCTCTCTCTCTCTCTATATATATATATATATATATATATATATATATATATATATATATATATAATAAAGTAAAGTTGTGGAATACCGTACATACATGTATATATAAGTGTGTGTGTGTGTGTATGTGTATATATATATGTGTGTGTATATAGAAATATACATATACATCTATATGTATATCTGTGTATCTGACTGTGTATATATCTATGTATGAGTGAGTGTGTGTTCGTCTATGTTCATGTGCGTGTGTGTTTGAGTGTGTGTGTGTGTTAGTGTGTGTGTGTTAGTGTGTGTGTGTTCGTGTGTGTGTGTGTGTGTGTGTGTATGTGTGTGTATGTGTGTGTGTGTGTTTGTGTGTGTTTGTTTATCTCTTGGTTTACCAGAAGCTATAAGTCACTGGATTCAATACAAATGTCATTGGATTCAATACAATATTTTATAACTGTAAGGCTCCAATTTGCAGTACCCAGAGTTGTTCGTTGCCAATCATCAGCTGGCAAAACAAGTCTGGTTTCCTTTTGAAATAATCATTGTCTGATTTTTCTTTTCTTTATTTAAAATATATGAAAGTCTGATTCAAATAATGACTATGTCATTAAGAGTTGTTTCAGTTTACCAGAAATAAATAAATGGGTTATAATCATTCAAAAGAAAGTAACACATATGGAGATATAACATTTAATAGAAATTTATTATGTGCAAAAATCAAACATAGTCCCTTACAGCTGTTTCAATTAGGCTTAATAGATTAAATAGTAATTAATAAAATCAAAATATATAAGAAAAATTCTCTTCAGAGGGATAGAGAAAAGATATACCGCTACGTTTTTAAGTGCATTTTAGAATCATCACAGCCGATTGGGTTTTATTTTATGGATAATATCGGTATATTGCCGGATTAGGGAGTTATCGGTTGTTTCTATTGTTTATAATTTTTTATTAAATGTTATATCTCCATTTTCTTACTTTCCTTTGAATGATTATAAACCTATTGTTTAATGGATAATATTATTATTCATAATAAATATTAGGTATTTGAACTAGTAATCCCTTATTGAGGCTAATTTAACCTATAATTGAATATATATATAGTGAGAGAAAGATAGATAGATAGATAGATAGACGTCGATGTATTTATATACATACGCACAAACATGCATGTATACACACACACACACACACACACACATGCGTTTCATGTGTGTGTGCTTGTGATTGTTGTTTCAGGATGCGATTCTTCAGAACTGTTCTGAAGAAGTGCAATGATGAAGCTGACAGTCATCAAGCACTTTTGATCTTTACAATTCAAGTGTTTCTGAGTGCGCGCGCGCGTTTGTGTGTGTTCGTGTGTGTGTACGTGTGCGTGCGTCTGTGTGTGTGTGTGTGTGTCTGTGTTTCTGATTGTCTGTGTGCGACAAGATTCTGTACAATTTCCTTCAAAGTTCTCTCAAGCATCATTGAGAGTGTGATAAAATAAAACTTCACATCCACAATATGCCGCGCATATGAGCAGGATCGAACTCGTGGCGCCAATACGAACTTCATGAACAGAAACCTATCAGTTCACCATTCTGCTTCTATTCCTGACCATTCCACCCCAACCATTCCACCCCAACCATTCCACCCCAACCAACCCACCTTTCTATTTCCTATTCATATTCATTCCTATAATTAATAAATTCCTAATAATTTCTCACACAATAATAATTTGTCAAGACCACTAATTAAACGGGCGAAAACACCAATTAGTTTCTGTTTCTTTTATATTATTTATATTTTTCATAATTCACGCCATGTTTATTACTATTATCATTATTATTATTATTATCATTATTATTACTATTATCATTATTATTATTATTATTATCATCAGCATTATTATTATTATTATTATTATTATTAGTATTATTGTTGTTGTTGTTGTTGTTGTTGTTGTTATTATTATTGTTGTTTTTGTTGTCGTTGTTGTTGTTAGTAGTAGTAGTAGTAGTAGTAGTAGTAGTAGTAATCATTTTTTTGTTGAATTCACTTTTAAATACCTAAATATATTTTAAATATTCTTCTCAAATAAAATTCTGTTTGATATATATATATATATATATATATATATATATATATATATATATTATCCTATTATATTTATTTATTCATTTATTGAAATGGTCGAATATTGTTGCGCATTATTTCTTTTATTTGATTTTTATTTTCAAATAAAATCAAAATGAAATGCAAAATAGAAATAATAATACGAATGTCTTTTTTGTTTTTTGTACGTTTTATTTATAAATTTTTATTTTCATGTAGCTATTTATCTTTATTTCAAACATATTTATTTATATATTTATTTATTTGAAAGGGGTGAATATTTCTGTTTCACATTTTTTTTTTGTTTTTTAATATTTATCTTCCATTTTGTCATTTTCGTATTTTTTTCCATTTTCTTTTTGTTGTTGTGTGGGTGTTGGAAATTTTATTTATAGTTGCAAATTGTTTTCTTGCATATAACTTCCTCTTGTTGATGTTGCTGTTGTTGTTTGAATTAGGGTCACCTCTATTCATATGGGAAAAATTTAAGCAAGCATTTGGAGTGGGTGGCGTAGAAACGAACTGAATAATTGGAGGCGAGTATAAGAAGGATGTGGAAATCTTTTTTGTTAAAGACTGTTTTACAATGTCTGACTGCTTTATAGGGTCTGTCTGTTTAAATGTCTGCTTCGATGAAGTTGAAGGAAGGAAAGTATTTTAATGAATCAATTAAGAAACACATTTTTATTTGCTTTTTTTTGTGAGTGTGTGTGCGTGTGCGTATGTGTGTGTGTGTGTGTGTGTGTGTATTTGGGCTATTAAGAATTAAGAAAATGATTAAAAGAAATAAAGAGAAGGAAAAGAAATAAGACTGTCCTATCCATTGTATAGAAGCTTTTATATATGAAGGAAAGGAAAGTCGAAACGATGATGACAAGGACGACTACGACGGCGACGATGATGATGATGACCACGACATGACGATCATGACAATGGCGATGATGATGATGATGATGATGACGATGATGATGATGATGATGATGATGATGATGATGATGACGACGACGGTATTAGTGATAATGATGAGGAGGTAGGGAGGAGGTGGGGAGGAGGTGGGGAGGATCAAGAGGAGGAGGAAGAGAAAGAAGAAGAAGAAGAAGAAGAAGAAGAAGAAGAAGAAGAAGAAGAAGAAGAAGTGTAGGAGGAAGAGGATGAAGAGACGGAGGAGGAGACGGAAGAGGAGGTGACGGAGGAGAAGGAGACGGGGGAAGAGGAGACGGAGGAGGATGCGGCGGAGGAGGAGGAGGAGGAGGAAGAGTGAGGAGGAGGAGGGGAGGAGGAGGAGACGGAGGAGGAGGAGACGGAGGAGGAGGAGACGGAGGAGGAGGAGACGGAGGAGGAGGAGACGGAGGAGGAGGAGACGGAGGAGGAGGAGACGGAGGAGGAGGAGACGGAGGAGGAGGAGACGGAGGAGGAGGAGACGGAGGATGATGATGAGACGGAGGAGGTGGAGATGGAGGAGGAGGAGGAGGAGGAGACGGAGGAGGTGGAGGAGACGGAGGAGGAGGAGACGGAGGAGGAGGAGACGGAGGAGGAGACGGAGGAGGAGGAGGAGACGGAGGAGGAGGAGGAGACGGAGGAGGAGGAGGAGACGGAGGAGGAGGAGGAGACGGAGGAGGAGGAGACGGAGGAGGAGACGGAGGAGGAGACGGAGGAGGAGGAGGGGACGGAGGAGGAGGAGGAGACGGAGGAGGAGACGGAGGAGGAGACGGAGGAGGAGACGGAGGAGGAGGAGGAGACGGAGGAGGAGGAGGAGACGGAGGAGGAGACGGAGGAGGAGACGGAGGAGGAGACGGAGGAGGAGGAGGAGGAGGAGACAGAGAAGGAGGAGGAGACAGAGGAGGAGACAGAGGAGGAGACAGAGGAGGAGACAGAGGAGGAGACAGAGGAGACAGAGGAGGAGGAGGAGAATAATGAAGAGAACAATGATGATATGATGATAACGATGATGATGATGATGATGAATGATGAAAATTATGATAGTGGTAGTGGTGGGAGGATGGTGGTGGTGGTGATATTGATTATGATGGAGTTGGTACTCGTATTGGTCTCGGTGCTAGTGTTGGAAGTGGTACTCGTAATAGTTTTGGAGGTGGTTATGTGGTGATTGTTGTTATGGTGGTATCGGTGTTGGTAGTAGTAGGCTGTGGTCGTGCAGAAGATACGATGACGATGATGGTAATGATGATAATCAGGATGATGATGATGGTGATGATGATGATGATGATGATGATGATGGTGGTGGTGGTGGTGGTGGTGGTGGATTATGTTTATATGCCACAAGGGCATCCGATGCAGAAGATGTTACAAGGACAGATTAAGATTTTAGCGGGTGTAGAAATAAGATAAAACTTATACATAGTACACAAAATATAAGCCCAGGTATACGAATATGCACATTCATATACGAATATTGACGTGTGTGTATATATACATATATGTATGTATGTATGTATTATGTACGTACGTATGTACGTACGTATGTATGTATGTATGTATGTATGTATGAATAAATGGATGAAGCGGTTCTGCTGATAAAGAAGCACCTCTGATAAGGCCCAAATGAAGAACCCACACCCACACAGATCCAGAATGACCTGAGCTTCCAATGTAATGACTCATCACTCGGTTGTCATTCCCCAAGTATGTACAGGGCTGTTATTCACCGAGCTATTATTGCCCAAGTATGTACAGAACCATGCTTGACGTATTTCTATTCACCATAATAATTTTCACAACTGTGTCTCTACCTTTTGACAGGACGGGATCATTTTCCTTTCCCCAATGTCACATACATTTTCAAGAGGACCTTCAAAAAAATATATAAATAAAAACTCTATGAGGGTTTCATCGTAGTGGAAGGTGTCTACCCCCAATCGTTTCAACCTAACCCACCCTAAATTCGCCTTCAAACAGACGATCACTGCTTGCTAAACCAAGTCAAAACAGTGCAATAGAACGATATAGACGTTGGACTCGGCTGTTAGACGAATCCATCTAAATGGCGGCGACAGCTGTTCGATAATAATGTTTCCCATGGTCACAAATTTATAAAGAGGGTATATTTGAACGTATCGATTATCGATATGTTACTAGTATTTGAAAAACAAATATGGTGTAGAAAAGACTAAACGTATATGTATGTTAATGTTGAGACTAATGTCCAAGGCATTTTTGCTAAAATGAACTCGTGGAAAAACACGTACACCGACATATATAAATCTTTATATGCATATACATATGTATGCGTGAATGTATATATATATATATATATATATATATATATATATATATATATATATATATATATATATATATATGTAAGTATGTATTTATATGTAATACATGTATATATGTTTCTATGCATATATATACATACATATACATACACACATATATGTATATATATAAATATACATATGTATGTATGTGCGTGTGTGTGTATAGTGTATATACATATAATGTATACGTGTGTCTGTATATATATATATTGTATATGCATATATATGTATTTATATGTAATACATGTGTGTATGTTTCTATGCATATACACATACATATATGTACACACATATATGAATATATATATATATATATATATATGCACACACATATATAAATATAAACATTTACATGAATGCATATATATGTATATATATATATATATATATATATATATATATATATATATATATATATATATATATATATATATGTATGTATGTATGTATGTATGTATGTATGTATAGACGTATATAGTTCAGTTATGTGGTATATAAGCATTTGGGTATATGTATAAATATACGCATATAAATAAATAAATATATACTTATAAATTTATATATATACATATATATATATATATATATATATATATATATATATATATATATATATATATATATACATACTTATATATATTATATCCATATAATGCATATCATGTGTATATATATATATATATATATATATATTTGTATACATGCACACAAAATCATACAACCTTACATACACGCACGCACACAAGCATGAAGACACACACATACACCCACACACACACTCACACGCACACGCACGCACAAATACACATACAATTTAGAAGAGGAAGAAATTGGGATAAATTTCCTTTCCACATCTTCGCAAACGCATGCGCTGGTCTTGCTGTTGGTGATGGAGTTAGCGTTGGCCAGCATGGTTGGAGCACTGCAGAAAAGGATTGCTCTTTGAAGGTTCTTCAAAAGATGATGTAATTTGTTAATGGGTCAAAGGTCAGACACTATAACAGTTGCCAACAAGAGAGTATAATTACACGAGAGACTGAGAAGAGAACAATTTACCAAAATCTCCAAGCATCAATGCGAAGAATGTGAAACGACATTCGCAGAAGATTTGGGATTATAATTGCTGATGTGAAATTCTGACTTTTGGTGGAAGCTTTTTCATCTGAACTAGAGGCTAGAATTGTGTGTGAGTGTGTATATGTATATGTGCGTGTGTGTCTGAGGGAAATTGTGTAGTTCTTGTTGTTGTTGTTGTTGGTGGTGGTGGTGGTGGTGGTGGTGGTGATAATGGGTGTTGTGTCTGTATATATGCATTAAATGTGTATCAGAATATATGCAGTCTTTGAGAAATTTCTGTGTATATATTTGGTATGTGTGTGAGTGCGCGCGCACGTGTGTGTGTGCGCTCGCGCGTGTGTATACTGTTTATAAGCATCTGTTATTTATGTATCTTTTATTTACGCATATTCACATATAAGATTATATATATATAGATATGCATAATTTATATATACATATAAACATATACGTACATTTTTAAATATATGCATACACCTTTATTCACATACACACACACACACACACACACACACACATATATATATAAACATACATATATATACATATATATATGCATATATATAAGCATACATATATACATACATATGCGCACACACAAAGGTATATATATGTAAATGCACTGTATATGTATACATAAACACAAGCATACCTGTGTGTGTGTGTGTGAATATACTTATATAGTGCATTTATATATGTACACCTCTGTATATTTCTATATGTTTATATACATAAATTGGTACATAGACACGCACAGACACCCTTCCCAAACGCACACACGCATATATATGCATACATATATAATGTATGCGTGTAACTGAATGTGTCTATGTGTGTATGTGTGCATGCATGTGTAGGTGTATGTATTTGTGGCGGGGAGGGGCGTGCGTGAGTTTTCTGTGTTTATGTTAAACAAAACATGCGTCAGTAATAAAAGATAATTCTAAACAAGCTGAATGGCTGCGTGAAAACAGGGTTGTGAGTTGTTAAGTAGACTCCAAGAAATAGTTGGCAGCAAACCTCGTTTGCACAGCCTACCTATCGTTAACTGAACCACATTGCACCAGTAATGTCTACTAATACCACTAGAATAACACTCCACATGTTTGTTATCATTAATTACACCACATTACATCAGCATTGCCTAGTAATACCACTAGAATAGGTAATGGTAGAAAAAAAAAACCCTTCGGTTATGAATGACCATGGGATTGTACTTAGAGTGTTACCCTCCGAGGCACAAGTCCGGGCAAGGTTGTTTATGGAAGACCAGTCGTCCCCCATGCATACCAGCCTCTCCTCTTCACGCCACCGATGTTAACCAAGAGAAAGGCAAAGGCTGATTCATCATAGCCCTAGTGACATTGCAGCTCATTTCATACCATTCACAAGGCTTTGGACAGCCCGAGACTATAATAGAAG
>NC_142939.1:64165886-64170886 GCF_046866305.1 Octopus bimaculoides
CTGCTGTGTGAGAGCTGACTGGAGACTAAGCACCAACAACAATAATACATTCGGGAAAGGCATTAATGTCACACAAGCTTCATTCAACACCAACACCACCACTACTCTTACCATCTTCATCACCACTCTCTCCAGTATTATCCTAAATAAGTCGATTGAATGGGAAGGCCTCTACGTAATCGTTTGACCTGTTAAAAATAGCAGCTAATCTCACTGAAATCTCGGTCTACCGTCTTATAAAGGGATTTGTTGAATAATGTATTAATGAAAAAAATGATCACGGCTGGAATGTCTTTAATGATAAGTTTTCTCCTATTAAAGCTGACCTGGGGCTAAACAGCTGCACCAAGAACAATTGTAAGATCCAAAACTTGTTTAGACCTCGTGTCTGCTTAAATGAAGCAATCGCTAGTCTCTTCCTGTTGTATTTTATCAGTGTAAACAACGACCGGAAGCGGATATAGTATTCCCCTGTATGAAATATAAAAAGAAACTATAAACAGAACTAAACCACAACACACCAAAACACAAAATAAAATATCACCGGAAACATCTCGAATTAACAAGGGAAGCAATAACCGAACTGCCGAAAGGAGTCACAGTGCGGTCGTTCGGGCTGCGTGACATCGAGACATAACAGTGAAACATCTCTCAAATTACAATCTACATTCTTTAAATAGAGAACAACACAGTGCCTCAGAGTTTCCTTTCACCGGTGAATCGCATGTCATATAAAACTACATTATTAAAAGGGAATGAGCTGTTCTCTGATGACGAAAAACAACAGCTGTCAGATAGTCATGCTATAATAAGCCAGAACATATTGGGAATAAATCGATACATTAATGTTTCAATTCTTGCTGTTCTGCGTGCCATCATCGTCATGCAGCCCGCTTTTTACAGTTCGTCGATGACATTACAACAAATGCATTCCCGATTAAGCGTGAGTTCTCAGATGAAGTCATAGCGTTATTTTATGCTGGCTTTGCTATAGCGCTTCCTTAGCAGAGATACTAGCGAGGTTTAGCATTACCTTCCCGAACTGGAATGCTCTTGGCCCACGAGGAGCTCATCCGTCGTTTGACAGGTCTTGTTTTTAGTCTTCTTGGGTGTCCAGATACCCTCCTCACAAGAGTGGCAAGCTATTCAAGTGGGGGAGCCTGTTTAGTTACTGACCACTCAACCATGAAGTTGATAGTACTGATTTACACGGTACCGGTAGCAGGTCCCATCGGCCTATGGTGAGAGCCCTGACCTGACTGGATTCTCATTAATTATTTTCTGTTTGCATCTCATTAATTATTTTCTGCTGGACGGACATCAGAATGCATCAGTAAATAATTTGTTCGCTGATTTTTATGAACAAGAGTTCGTGCTCTTGTGAAATTCCTCGATCTAGTTGGGAAGCTTTGACTGAAGAGACAAAATGAGGTCGAAACACCGCAGTGTCTCACTGAACCAGTGTGTTAGGAACACATAATCTAAAGGGAGGAGGTATTCTCCAATAGGAAGTACCAACAGCGATCTGGCATTCATGCGTGGATGTAGCAGCACGTGTTAAAAATCAATAGACACGTTATTATTTGGATTCTCGCAGTTGTGTATGCACCTCATTAATTATTATCTGATTGACAGACATCAGCACGTACTAGCAAATAACCTGTTCGCTGACGGCTATCAACAAGAGCCTTTATTCTTGCTAGATGCGTCGGCCAGTGTGATACTTTGACTGAGGAGACACACAATAGGGACGAAACACCACGATGTCTTAAAGTTCCCTTACACCAGTGAATCACTTGTGGTATGAACATTTTTTGTCTCACAGATGGTGTTCTCTGCTGACGGAAAACAACAGCGATCAGAGGATCACGTTCGAATTTACCAGAACGTATTAGGAATAAGAAGATAAGTTATTGTATGGATTCTCACTGTTCTGCGTGCAGCCCATGAATTCTTTGAGACGTCTTAATGCGTTATCCATATCGGCGGAACCCATAGATCTGTTGTAAAGTAATTTATTAGCCCTGTTACCTTAAAACCTTAAAAACAAATTCTCCACATTCCAAAAGGAAGCAACAAAGTTATTTAAAGTGCCACAACAATTTTAGGGGACCAGGTACGATTTCAGTCGATAAATGCCAAGTCCCATAAACTTTGCAAGACCGACACAGGAAGTGAGAAATAAAAAAATATGTTTATACTATGAAGACCTAAATTAATGTTCTTCTTGTGTTCTTCCTCTCATATAGGACATTCCTCAAATATCAGATTTGAAGACAGACAGCTTACTGCCATCATCATCATCATCATCACCATCATCATCATTACCTTCATCATCATCATCATTTGCAACATCATCATCATCATCATCATCATTAGCATCATCTCCGTCACCGTCGTTATGAGTGCCATCCACACCATCATCGTCATCATTATCATCATCACCATCATCATCATCATCATCATCGTCATCATTATCATCATCATCATCATCATTGCAGTCATCATTCTCCGCCTCTCTTTCCCCTCCTCCTCCTCCTCATCATCACCATGACCAAAGTCTCCGTCACTGTCAACATAAACGTCATCATCGTCATCGTCATCATCGTCGCCATCCATCATCAACAACACCATCCTTTCTACTGCTGCTATTACTACCGTTTTACCATTACCAGTTCCTAATTACCGTGACAGAACGAATTCAATTAAAGATAGAATTCCACTGCCAAAGTATACTTTACTTACACGTCCCACCCGCAAACCTCTCTGCCTGTCTACTGATCTCTCTTTTTTCCTCTTCTTCTCCCCTTCTCTCTCTCTCTCTCTCTCTCTCTCTTCCTTCCCCCTATTCATCTCTCTAATAACTCGCTGCTACCAAATTTGGTGCTACCTCTTCTTCCATAACGTAAACAATTAGTTTTTGTTGAATGTATATAGGACTTTTACACCAACACACACGCACATATATATACCTACAAACGTACACATACGCACACATGCACACACACATACACACACACACACACAAATGCACACACACACACACATATATATATATATATATATATATATATATATACATAAACACGTACATACATAAGCACACATGCAAAAACATAAACACACACACACGAACACACACACACATATATATATACATACATATATAATTATAAGCTTAAAGCTTATAATTATTATTATCATAATTATTTATATTATTCTTATTCGTCACCGCTTCTCCATAATATATATATATAACAAGTATTCATATATACACGCATATAATGTTTACAGACACACCACTGCATAACACACGCACACACACACACACACACACACACACACACACACACACTCAACGCCTACGTGTTAAAGGTAATTCCATCTCTGTTCTTCGACCGTTTTAACTAAGTCTCGTCAATTCTTCACCATTCCTAAAGATCCTCGAAATCAAAACTGCTTGCTTCACGATTCCGTTAAGTCTTCTTTAATTAAATCTACAAATACCAACATCGAGAAAAACAAAAACTATAATAATAATAATAATAATAATAATAATAATAGTTTATTGACACGGTTCAAAGCCAGCAACTTTGAGATGAGGGGCTGGTCGATATAAACGACACCCAGTACTTGACTTACTTTCGTTTTTGATTCCATTTGGGAGAAAGGTGTAGTTGATCTCGGTAGGATTTGAACTTAAAACGTGAAGTGCCCGAAGAAATACCGTAATCTTATTTTTGCCGACATTTTATCGAGTCTTCCAGCTTGCTGATCTTTAATGATTTTAAATTTAGCCATCGGCCCCAGCATTGAGTATTACTAAATTTTATCGACACCGAAAATATAAAAAGAAATGTTGCCACTGGCGTGATTTGAACTAACTGCAAAGCCGAGAGAGATTCTTTTTCCGACGCCCTGTCGATTCTACCTGCAAGCCGCCTGGTCATACGGGTTTCAAATTTTGGCACAAGGCCAGCAAGTTCGTGGAAGGGCGTAAGTCGATAACATTGACCTCGTTGCTCAAGTGGTTCTTATTTTATTGAATCAGAAAGGATGAGATGTAAAGTCGACCGCGGCAGCATCTGAACTCAGAATGTAAAGACGGACGAAATGCCTTTAAGCATTTTGTCCAGCGTGCTAATGATTCTGCCAGCTCACCGTCTTAAGACGCCTTCTGGTATTGCTTTCCAATAGGTACAATTCCAGCAAGTTTCGTGAAAGGGTTTTAGTCGATATCATCTCCCACAGTACTTGACTGGTACTTTATTCTATAATTTTATTTAAAAAACCTGCCATACAAAAAGTTTACAAAAGACGTTGGCAAGATTATTATACCAGCTTCAAGTGCAAGTAAAGAGAACTTAACAGGGCTATGATACTGCCGATAAATAATGCAGCGTTAAGAATTGCAATAAAAATTTTGAGAACAAATCTTGAAAAACACTGCTCGTAACTTCTTCCTACCGGTCCTCATCCAACTGGAATTCTGACACGAACCAAATCCTAAGTATTTCTTTTAGATGATCGTCGATCTATCCACGCATTAACGCAGTTCAGCAGAGATGTGTGTCTGCATAAATCGAGCTGCAAGAACAAAGAATTGTCCGTATGAGTATATGTTTCTATAAAACCCTAATACTTCAGTGTGGTGCCATCTATCGCGATTTCCGTGCTGTTCCATATCATTATTGTGATTTCGTTGAAGTATATCGACACAGTTCCTTGCATTTCAAGTTGGATGTTCTATCAGTACATCTAGCTTCGGCAGTTGTGGTTCAGGAAGCCAAAACGTAGAGAAACATTGAAAGAAAATACACTTCACGGACAGAACGAACCTGAATTTAAAGCAGCTACGTAAAGCCGCCATCTTAGATTGAGCAAATTAGTATTCCCCTATTCTGACCACCATAAACGTGGGGCATTCCATGGAGTGGACATCACTCCTTGCGTCCTACTTCTCTTCGGTCTAACCGCAGTACTTGTATTTGTGATTTTAT
>NC_142939.1:64175886-64183386 GCF_046866305.1 Octopus bimaculoides
ATTTAAATATTGACATAGGACTGGAGATAAGAATGAGAGCGGAACTAAAATTGGAACCAAACAGGAAACGGGATAGGACATAAAACAGTGTAACGGAATGAGAACTGGAAATAACCCTGCTTTTCAGGGTATTAACGGGTAATTCAGCTAGTATATATATATATATATATATATATATATATATATATATATATATATATATATATGTATCACTCACAGTGATATTGGTTGGTCCGATGCGATTGTAGAAGACACTTGTTCAAGGTGCTGTTCAGTAGGACTGAACTCAAAACCAAGTCGTTGCAAACCGAGTTTCGGAACCACAGAACCATGACGGCGCTTGTGGAAAATTCTCAAACAATTTTGTTCTGAATCTTAGTATGGAACAAAGAAAAAAATACTCAGAAGAAGAATGGTAGGTACAACTACATCATACCATTCGCTTATCCAGACCCACAGGGGGTAGATATATAGGAGAGTAGCTTGACATTTAAAGACCTCCAGGTTTAAAACTGTCTCCCCCGCCAAAAAAAACAGTTACGATGCATTTATCTCTAGCATTCCAGGTCAGCCATCTGCAAAAAAAAAAAAGAAAAAGCTACATTTTAAGCAGATCAGCTTCCATCGTTTTGCTAATCCGTCAATTGGGGGTGTTGTGCTGGCAGAAAAACTCAACCCTAAGAGCGATATCGGATACTTACATATATATGTAGGGTAGGTTATAAATATTCATTTCTGAAAACGATGCTCCAGCATGGCCTTAGTTCTGTTTGTTAAACCACAGTTACACATATACATGTGTGCGTGTGTGCGAGCGGGATTCTGTGTGAGTGTATGTGCGTGTATGTATATGCATGTATATGTATGTATGTATGTGTGTGTATATATATATATATATATATATATATATATATATATATATATATATATTCACACACACACACACACACACACACATACACACGTAGACGCTTAAATATTATATACTTTCAATCAAACTTGCCCACATACATACACACGCACGCATGTACAGACACACACATACATACGTACACTCAAACATACATATAGAAATATAATAATATACACACACAATTTTTTTTTAAATGGTTTGTCCTCATTATATCAACGGGTTCCTTTTCTTGTGAAATATGAGACAAATCAACATCCCCTATTTTCCAACAGATTGCAAAGGATTCTTGTCGGATAATAAAAGATAAGCAATTCTTCACATTTTTGCCATTAAGTCATAGTGTCATAATTTCTTGAAACTCTGCCTGAGTCCAAATGCCACCCGGAGTTAGACCTTGCCTTTCTTCGATTCGGGGTCGATAAAATAAATACCCGTTGAGTACTGGGAATGATGTAGTCAACTAGCCCCATCCACTACCACCACCACCACCACCACCACCACCACTGCAACCACTCAAAAAAATTCAGTCCTTTGTACCTGTAGTAGAAGTGGAAACGCATTTCTTAGTGGTTAGGGATGTTGGACGCATGATCGTAATATTGGGGTTTCAACTCCCGGCCGGACCGGACGATGCGCTGTGTTCTTGAACAAGACACTTCATTTCTCCAGTTTACTCATCTGCTAAGAATGAGTAATCCTGGTACGACGGACCAGCGCCCCATCCAGGGTTGAATATATAGTAGTTAGGTGCTTGTGCGTGCGTTCTCCTATGTCTGTGTGTGTATGTGTGTGTGTGTGTGCGCGCGCGCGCGGTTATGCTTTCTACCGAAAGCCGACCTAAACCGACCGAGATAAAGAACTGGACTTTCTGGTTAAATAGTCTCTAATATCACGTTTATGAATCTGTTTGGCAAGATTCCTGGCGTAAAATCATGTGCTGAAACAGATATTGTTATTCTTCGGAATGGTCATTATTTGTTTTCTCGCCAAATAAACACACGCACTGTATATTCGTTCTTCACTCGTTTCTCATTGTTCTTATTTTTTCTTATGTCCATTGTCTGGAAAAATATTTCGTCACATATCTCTGACCTCTTCAGCGACTCTTCCAGCCACGTGTATCCTCCTGTTCTGAGAATGGACTTAACAGGACAGGGGAGAAAACACGTAGATGAAAGAGTCATGAAGAGATCACGGGTGTGTGACGAGAGATTTCCAGACAATGGACATAAGATAAAATAAGAACAATAATAAACGAGTGAAGAATGAATATACAGTGCGTGTGTTTATTTGACAAGAAAAAAAATGACCATTCCGAAATATAACAAAGTCTTTAATATGTTTCACAAATCAACTGACCTTTTATATAAAATACTGTGAGAAAACCTTGTAATTCTTCAAAAAATAATGTTATAGATTTGTATCTTCTTGTGTTTTTGTTGGTGTTATTCTTGTTGTGGTTGATGTTTCTGTTGTTAGCGACGGTGGTAGCTTTTCCTTATGTAAGGAGATAGCATATAAGGAGAAGGAGAATTAGCTGCTATTTCTGCAAGTTGGTTCAACTGGGTCGCGCTTTGGGCAAGTGACCTCTGCTAAAGCTCCGACCAGACCAATGTATAGTGAACGACTCTGGTACAGGGCAAGAACTAACGCATAGACACAAACACACATGCACACACCGCACATACACACACAAGCACACACACACACGCATACATACATACATACATACATACATACATACATACACACACACACACATACATACATACATACATACATACATACATACATACATACATACATCCGTTAGAGTATGCGTGTGGTATAGAACTTGTGTTCGTTCATTTTTTTCGTTCATTTTTTTCATGGTTGTGTCTGTTATTTCTATGGAATGGTGTTTGTATTACTTGCATTCGAAAATAGAAGTGTTCATAATTTATTTCATTTATTTATAGTCAGTGAGTTGGGGGTGGGCGTGTTTGCTTATTCATGTTTGCTTATTTTTTATTGTTTGTTTATATATATCTACATATATGCTTATATGAATATGTACATATATATGTATATTTATGTGCGTGTATGTGTGTGTATACATATACATACACATACACGCACATATGCATACATATATAAATATATATACATATATACACACCTATATACACATACGTATTTATATATACATATACATATTTATTCATATAAATATAATTGTATATAAATACATATGTACATATATGTATATATGTCTTCATATGTGTATGCGTCTGTGTATGTATATATATATATATATATATATATATATATACATACATATAAATATACATACATATATACATATATGTATATATGTATGTATATATATATATATAGAGAGAGAGAGAGAGACAGAGACGTGTGTGTTTATTGGAAAGTATGCGCGTGTGAGAATGAGAATGCAAGTGTGTGTGTGCGTGTGTGTGTGTGTGTGTCTCTGTGTGTGTGCGCGCGCGCGATCGTCTGCGTGTTTGAGTATTTGACTATAGAAGAAAAAAGGACGGTGATTGGTTGTTCTTAAACCGTCAATTCTTTGAGGCGGCCAATGCAGCTTTTTCTTCGTAATTAAGGTCATTGAATTAAAGCATTCACCCGGAACTGGAAGCTCCATTTATCAAATGACGTATTTATATTCATGGAATGGGCGGAAATTGACCACAGTCACCAATATGTAGGTGCATGTGTGACTGTGTAGCTAAGGTGTTTGTTCTGTAACCCGTAGTTCCGGGTTCATACCTACTTCGCAGCGACAGCCGAGTCGATCGAAGGTCAAGTCTTTGTGAGTGAGTTTGATACACAGAAATTGTGTAGCAGTTTGATGTGTGTGTAGATATGTGGTTGTGTGGTCATAGCTAGGTAGACGGAGAGAGAGAGAGAGAGAGAGAGAGAGAGAGAGATAGAGAGAGAGAGAGAGAGAGAGGTGGGATGGACGGACAGACAAACAGATAGATAAGTAGATAGATATATAGAGAGAGAGATAGACAAGCAGGTAGACAGACAGACTGGCAGACATACAGACAGATAGTTGGCTAGATAGACAGAGAGCCAGATAGATAGGTAGATAGACAGACAGACAGACAGACAGACAGACAGACAGACAGACAGACAGACAGACAGAAATATGTAACACTGCCTAAATACTGATGTTGAGAAATTAGGCTTCTCAAAACCAGGAAGGAGAAAGCTGATTCGAAGACTACAGACCCAATCCATCACTGAAACTGTAGAAATTTGTAATACTTTCCAGAAGTTTACCATTTAAAAGCATATGAGTATTGCTTAGATATCCAAGTATATGCAAGAGTGTACATAGATAAAAGAAAACATACAAATCTGTACACATACATACATACAAACATACATACATACATACATACACTGTTGATGTTTTTGAAATTGCAATGAAGGCTCCTTGGATCTGGGATAGAAACCGGCTCTTTCTCCATTGGCAAGAAATCTTGAAACAAAACTGAATAATGACATACATACATACATACATACGCATACATACATAATTGTGTGTTGGTATGTTGCGTGTGTGTGGGTGTTGGTGTTTGCGTTTGTGTGTGTGTATGTGTGTGTGTGTGTGAGTGGTATCTGTGATTGCTCCTCCACCACATGACAACCGGAGAAGGTTTGTTTACATCCTTGTAACTTAGCGTTTCAGAAAAGAATATGCTAACCAACACAACATGCCCCAGTCTTATTCAAGTAAAACCTTTAAGGCAGCGCCCCCAACATCATCGCAGTTTAATGAATGAAAGAGTTTATAAAATAAGGAATATTAATGATAATGGTTTCAAATTTTGGCACAAGGCCAGCAATTTCAGTGGAACGTGGGTTGGATGACTACGTCGAGCCCAGTGCTCGAGTGATGTTTATTTTATCGACCCCGAAAGGATGAAAGGCAAAGTCGACCTTTGAAATTATAGACGGACAGAATGCTGCTAAGCATTTTGCCCGGCGTGCTAACGATTCTGCCAGCTCACCGCATTAAGAATAATAATAACAACAACAACAATAGTAATAATAATAATAATTATTATTATTATTATTATTATTATCATTATTATCATCATTATTATTATTATCACTATTTATTATTTCAAATATTTGGCACAAGAGCAGAAAGGCAAAGTCGATCTCGGTGGAATTTAAGCTCAGAACGTAGCGACGGGCGAAATATCGCTTAGCATTTCGTCCAGCGTGCTAACCATTCTGCCAGCTCACCGCCTTACTCATCATCATAATAATAATAATAATAATAATAATAATAATAATAATAATAATAATAATAACAACAACAACAATAATAATAATAATAACTTGCAACTACCAATTTGAAAATAATAATAATAATAGTAGTAGTAGTAGTAGTAGTAATGGTTTCAAATTTTGGCACAAGGCCAGCAATTTCGGGGGTGGAGATGAATCGAATACATCGACTCCACTACTCAACCTAGAAAGGGTGAAAGGCAAAACTGACTTCGCTGGAATTTGAACTCAGAACGTAGCGGCAGGTGTGCTAACGATTCTGCTTTAATGATAATAATAATCCTTTCTACTATAGGCACGAGGCCTGAAATTTTGAGAGAGGGGACCAGTCGGTTCGATCGACCCCAGTACGCAACTGGTACTTAATTTATCGACCCCGAAAGGATGAAAAGCAACGTTGACCTCGACAGAATTTGAATTCAGAACGTCTTTAAGACGCTTACATATCATAAGAACAACAGCAACAGCCGAAGAAAAGACGGAATTTTTATGTAATCGATCTCACCTGCTAGACATAACCGAATCTCTTCTTTACCTACATGCCACGAATTTTATCGTACACACTAAAAAAAGGATGAAATTAAAGATGAGATTGGACAGTTTTGAAATCCTACATTAAGGAACCGAATCATATTACTGCATACCATCTCGACCATTGCACCGCCACCTACAACATAATAATGATAATAATAATATTAATAATAATAATAATAATAATAATAATAATAATAATAATAATAATAATAATAATAATAATAATAATAATAATCATGATCATGATAATGATTAATATTACTAAATACAACATTGCCAATATTATTGGCAGGGAATATACATACATTCATACATCCATACATTGATTCATACATACGCACAAACGCATATTGACGTATATTTTTATAAATAAATATATATATATATATATATATATATATATATATATATATATACATACATACATACAAACATAATACATATACATATATATAAGTAATCTTAAGGATATATCTTATGTGTATATATATATATATATATATATATATATATATATATATATATGTATATATATATATATATATATATATATATATATATATATATATATATATATAGATATAGATATAGATATAGATATACATATAGATATACATATACATATACATATAGATATATGTATAGATATAGATATATAGATAGATACATGCATACATACATACATATAATCATACACATACACACTCGAACGCACACGCGCGCGCGCACACATACATAGTTCCAAATATACATGTGCAACCAACATTTGTGTAGGCGTATAACAATTCCAATATTTTTACATAACCGCATAACACGCAAACAACATCGAAGCTAAGAAATATTTTCATGCATAGCTGCTCCTACATTCTCCGTCTTTATCGTATTCGAAGTCTTCATATCTCAACCCACTTCTGCATTCCCTACCTCCTTATTTATGTATTTATGTATTTATTTATTTATTTATTTATTTATTTGTCTTTTGTTCATTCTGTTCCATCTTTATCTGATCCACCTCTCCTCTCTTCGTTTCGATTAGTTTACCAACGCTGACACGTCTTTCTCCCCAGCACCGCAAACCACTCCACCAATATCCACTAGTAAGGATGTCCAGTAGACACGGTTTCTTGAGCTTTCTATTGTTGCTTTTATTGCGTTTCTCAAACGACTAATCAACACTGAACGAACATAATAATGTCTTATATACTCGCCTCATTCATATATTTTCTTTGTTCCCATTTCTCCCACCCACACATACCCAATTCTTTTATACATATATAAGTGTATAAATGTATGCATTATGTATATATATATATATATATATATATATATATATATGTATGTAGGTATGTATGTATATGGCTGGGATTTCTGGAAGTCATACGATTTCGTTTCGTCCGCGCCCAACCATCGTTTATACTCGACTACACTACGATATTAAGACGCCATTTTGACTCTTCATTGCTTGCCTATCTGCTTCTTCTCCTCCCTCCGATATCGTCTGATTTTATTTACGTTCGTCTTATTTAAGCACACTTTGTTTCTTTGTTTGATTTTTTGCTGGTGGAGTTGTTGTTGGGTTTTTTTTCCTTCATTTTTACTCAATATAACTTTGAATGAAAAGATGCACGAACAAAAATACACATACCAAGATCCTCGAACATGCATAACCCTCATACACACTCAAACACAAATACCAAACATACAAATATATATTTTTAAAAAATAACATACAAAGTAAA
>NC_142939.1:64193386-64208386 GCF_046866305.1 Octopus bimaculoides
CAGGAAAACAAACAGAAAAGGCTTTACGGCCAGACGAGAAAAATTATATATATGCACACACACACACACACAGGGGGAGTGCAAAAGTAGGCATACAGTTATGAAAAGAAGAAAACACGTACAATACTCATTTATTTTTATCAAATAAAATTAAAAGTTACGATAAATGTATTATTATGATTAATGACACAGAAAATATCAAAAATGAGGTCGACTAATTTAATGTGATAATAATTTTAATCAAGTTTTGAGGAGATACTTACTGTATACCTACTTTTGCACACCTCACCCTGTGTGTATATACATATACATATAATATATATGATGGATGGATTTCTTTTGGTCTTCGACTACCATATACCCTCACAAGGATTAAGTGGAAAACGCTTTGGCCAAGGTGCCACGCAGTGAGACTGAACTCAAAACCAACTTGTTCAGAAGCAAGCTTCATACACAGAGCCACACCTGTGCCCATAAATGTTTGTCTGTGGGTTATGTATGTGTATGTGTGTGTGGGAGTGTGTGTGTGGATATACATTTATACATTCACAGATATATATGTGCATTTATAAATTGTTAATGTGTATATGTGTGACTGTTTATACAAATGTACTTTACATATATATATATATATATATATATATATATATATATATATATATATATATATATATATAGTTGAAATTTACAGAAAAGCAAAAGACGATGACAGGTGTATAAACAACAAGCAGGCGTATTAGTTTGACGCTCGGGGAGGTGAGAAAGTCTTTTATGTTTCGAGCCTACGCTCTTCAACAGAAAGGAACACAAGGAAATAAACAGAGAGAAAATAAGAAAAAACTTTTGGAGTCAGCGGTCAATCATGGCAACAAATGCATGTATGTATACTAGTGGGTATATAAATATATAATAGTTATCAATCAGTAAATCTATCTACCCAACTCTATGTCTATATATATATATATTAACAGTCACATACACACACACACTGATATATATATATATTATCCTATAATTACAGTGCGTCACTGTCCTTACGTTTTTTCTGTTGTTTTGAATTTTGTGGCCCTTTTTTTTTTTTTGCATTTTCGTATATTTTCTTTATATTTATTATCTTTACATTTCGTTTCCTAAACCTGATGCCTCGTATGAACTAACTCCTAACAGTATTGAATTTGGAATAAACTTATATAAAACACAGACACACACTCTCACTCTCTCTCTCCCTCTTTCTCCCTCTCTTTCTGTTTATATATATATATATATATATATATATATATACATATATATATATATAATATATAGATGCATATATGTGTGTGTATGAATGTATATATGTATATGCACGAATGATAATCTCTCTCTCTCTCTCTCTCTCTCTCTCTCTTTCCAAGAAACCAATGTTAATAGGAATTTCGATAATCATAAAAGAAAATGAAGATCTAAATAAATAGACACAAAAGGACTGAAGAAAATAAACTTGTGATAAGCCTCCTCTATTCCCTATAGACTTTTGACACATCAAGAGATTGTTATGTCTATGGAACCTTGTAATAGAAACAACTTGAGAAAAATTCTATCAGATTACAATATTTGTGTTGAGTTTGTCAAGTGTTTACGCCAGGATTTTTCTTCGTCGGTTTCCATCTAACTGTCTTCCAATTGTTCGATCTATAAATCTAACATTACTTTGGTCCGGCTCCCACGTGGCCTTAGAAGGCAAAGCCACTTCGTCAAGCGTCTCGATCCATCATGGTCACTTTAATTTCCTGGATATATTCATATGCTGTGACCTTCCGAAGGTTGTTGATAAATAACAGACGACCTACCTCGCGCTTGTCGCTATCATTCTGTGGAATCCACGACAAAAGTTTTGACGCCTCTTCTTCTTGGTGCCACATGCAATGTCGTTCTTTGATCTTGTTAGTCACTTTTGGAAGACTTCCATAAAGATGCTCGGGTACTGTTGCCATTTAGCATCGCAGGCCATTCGTAGCATTCTTGTGTAACCGTTTTCTAAACACTCGTTTGCTCTTTTAGAGTTTATGTTTCGCCGCCAGAACACTTCATATGTGTGCATGCGTGTGAGTGCGTCTGCGTGCGTGTGTGTGTGTTATATGTATGTATATATATATATATATATATGTATATATATATATATATATATATATATATATATATAATGCATGTATGTATATGCATACACATGTGTGTGTTGTATTTTATTGAAGTTGAATGAGCTTCCACGTAATCAATCATCGGGAATTTCTGAGTATTCAGATCGGTGCAGTAGTTTATAAGTATTTATATGTATGCATGATTACCAATTCATTTGGGAAAAAGAAAAACATTTGATCGTGAAAAAGGTATTCTTTTTCAAAATAACGGGAATCTGTTGGATAAAAGCAATTGACCATAATGGAAAAATATATAAACACTTAGGAGAAGAGAAACAAAAATTAGAATGAAATAGTGAAAATTCGCAGGAAAAAAAGACACACAGAATAAGAGAAACTTTATCCGAAATAAAATGTTGCGGCATCATATTTGTGATAAAGTTATTAAGTCATTTCCATTAGGCCTTTTCCTATTGCCTCCACCTCGTTTTGTCCATGCGTGCTGACATGTGTGTAAGCATAGTGATATGCTGAGATATACTGAGTGCCACCCGAGGCAAACTTTGATTTTCCCACCATCCCCTATGCGAACTTATTCAACAGACCCAAATGTGCAACCCTCATAAATTTTCAGTCCCATTCTCGTTCTCGTAATACAATTTAATGAATCTTTAATTATTTAAACCAGGATTTCCTTCAACATTTTTTCCATTTAAATCTCAGTCTTAACCCAGCCTATATATTTTAGCGAAACCTTTCGCGGAACTCAACGTATGAACGTTTTTATTTGATATTCTATCAAGTTACTATTGCCTATTCCATTACGACAAGATCTTAATAACATAATTAATTAAATTAATCATTTTTATTTCTCTTCTTTGTTTTATTCTCAAATTACATACTGACTTTCTCATTATCATTGAAACTAAGAATGTGCGTGTGCGTGGCCGGATAGGTGACTCACAGTCGTAACGCCGCGGTTTCGATTCTCGACCCGGGAGGTGCGTTGTGCTCGTAAGCAAAAACGCTTCATTTGCCACCCTTACATCGTTTGTCAACCAGTGTTGGTTTACTTACATTACATGTAACTTTATAGTTCGGCAAATGACCCATAGGATAAGTACCAAATTAAAAAAAAAAATACAGGAGTTATTATCTTCGCTAAAATAATCTTCAAGGTAGTTTTTCAGTATCGCCGCAGTTCAATGACAGAAATAAGTAAAAGATGAACACAAATTCATTTATCCTAACTATAATGAATTGATGGGATTATATTTATTTTCAGTATTAACCAAGCCAGGTAAAACAGTTGCTACGACAGCTTATTTAATATAATAGTAACTGCGCATAAGTAAATAGCATAAAATATTAGAGCAAATTTCAACATCTGCTAAAATATTTGAAAGAAGATATAAACAGATTTCACCAGGCGATGGTAACATATGGTGGAGTAGATTAGAGAGAGGAAAGCGATGATGATATAAAGAAACATGAAAAATACTGGGGAAAACGTGTTAGAGAGAAGCAATTGTGTTTTAACGGTGGAGAATATAAGATATATTATAGTATATTAATGTAGCAACACACACAGACATGCGAGCGTGCGCAGACACTCTCGCTCACCCACCCATCCACACACACACACACACACATATATATATATATATATATATATATATACAGAAAGACAGACAGACAGACAGACAATGATGTGGGTATGTGGTTGAGAAGCAAGTGTGGGGGCCCTTGTGTCTTCCACTATAGCCTCGTGTCGACCAATGATCTGATTGCCGGAAACAGAAACTCGTATATATATATATATATATATATATATATATATATATCCAGTCATTTGACTGCGGACATGCTGGAGCACCACCTTTTAAGTGTTTTTTTAGTCCAAGAAATTGACCCCAGGACTTATTCTTTGTAAGCCTAATACTTATTCTATCAGTCGTATTTGCCGAACCGCTAGATACGGGGACGCAAACATACCAGCATTGGTTGTCAAGCGATGGTGCGGGGGACAAACACAGACACAAACAAACACACACACATACACATACACACACACACACACACACACATATATATATATATATATATATATATATATATATATATATATATATATATATATACGACGGGCTTCTTTCAGTTTCCATCTACTCACAAGACTTTGGTCGACTCGAGGCTATAGTAGAAGACATTTACCCACGATGCCACGCAGTGGGACTGAACCCATGTGGTTGGGAAGCAAACTTCTTACCACACACCCACCCCTGCGCCTATACATACACATATATATATATATATATATATATATATATATATGTACATACATACATATATGTATGTATGTATGTTACATATATATATAGGTATATATATACATATACATATCATTTAATATTCACAAAATTTAAGAAACAACTGCTACTAGCTTCATGCTATAGAGATACAATAATTTGGTAGGTTTAGATAGCAACACCATGTGTCTCCAAGCAACTATTCAGGCTCACTGTATACCGTTAGATCTACTTGACTTCTTATAAACAAGCGTCCTATTTTTCAAATAGGTCTAACTGTATGCACTGAGTCTGAAAGATTGCTTGGAAACACATAGCATGTTATATAAATCTGCCAATCTAGTGTATCTCTTCAGCATGAAACTATTGGTAGTTCTTTTTAAAACTGTGCATATCAAATATATCTATTTCTCACTAGACGGAGCACATTTTTCCTGATGCTACCTATAAAGAAGAATAAGCCATATGTGTGTGTGTGTGTGTGTGTGTGTGTGTGTGTGTGTGCATGTGTGTGTGTGTGCATGTGTGTGTGTTTTGTTGTAGTTGTGTGTGCGTGTGTATACACATAACAACAGGTAACATAGAGACAAGAGACGACAGAAGCATAAGAAAACAATAAGCCACAGCAGGTTTTTATATTTCACTCGTTAACACTGCAGAGCAGCGATATGTTCCCTGTTTAAGTAAGCTGCAACGGGGTGCGTTGTATGCGCAGCAGGCACCATTTCGCTTCATTAAAGACTTTTATATTCTTGATTTCAAAGGAGGACATCCCTTAAAATAATACAGACCTTGGTTAATTAGATGAGAAATATTCGTGAATTTTATTTATTTACAAAAGTTATGTTTTTAAACGTCTTTGGGTTTTTATTTCGTTTTTGCTTTGATTTTTCTTTTTCTTTTTATTGTTATTCTTAATATTTTTTTCTTTATTCTTTCAGGACGAGAAAAACCAAGTTCTGGAAACAATTGTTTGGCTAAAGCACGTAAGTAAACGAAGAATTCGTAACCAAAAATATCACACATACATATGCAGGTGTGCGTGTGTGTGTATATATACATGTGTGTGTGTGTGTGTGTGTGTGTGTGTGTGTGTGTGTGTGTGTGTGTGTTTGTGTGTGTGTGTGTGTGTGTATGTCTGTGTGTCTATGTATCTATATATGTATCTATGCATATATATGCATATATATGCATATATAATTTAATATCATTTCAAAACCTTATGGCATGCATTACATAGCTCATCCACGGGTATCGGTTACCATATGTTATCATACAATGGGAATACTCCTTTTACTGAATATACCTGTAGAAACCTACAAGATGGCGTGAACAGATTTCAATCCAGATCACTAAAATTACTCGTGTGCATCCCTATCGTAGTACGTTGAGCGAATATATAGAGATATGTGGTCAGAAAATGTTTCTAGCTTTTCCTTTCTGCAAACTACATAACACAAGTGAAATTGGAAGAAAGATAAGAGAAAAACGGTTTATTAAAGTTTTCTAAAAGTTCAGCTGGCTGGAGCGTTCTAAGAGGTATTAAAATTGTCAAGAACTCAACTGTCAGTTAAACACATTTGAAATCTGATGATTATACTATGTATGAAAGAGCTAATTTTGTTAAAATACCATAATAAAAAACGTGAAAAACATACTATGTTTTACCTTTATTCAACTTGTATATATATATATATATATATATATATATATATATATATATATATATTTTATATATATGTATTTTTTATTCACCAAATCTCTTGATTTTGTTTTTGGTTTTTACCCTACCGAATTCTGGTGCCTCAAACATTTTAAGTACCACATTTAATCTTTTGATTAAATCTATATATATATATATATATATATATATAAAATATGTATATACATGTGAGTGTGGATGTTTATTCTTAAACAAGAAATTTGTTGATAGTGATTTCAAAATTTCGCGCAGTTACGACTGCTGACGATGGTTTAACTTGCTGAAACTTCGAAGCCACTGTCAACAAACTTGTACTCAACAAAAGTACAGAATAACTCCTCAGATTAATATAAAATTGTTTTTTTTTTGTTTTTTATCAATGTGTCCGACTAAGCGCCTCAAGCAGGCACTTCGACATGGCCACTCTCCAAAGACTGAAACAAGTAAACGACAAATATTATTTAATATTTATAACATGCTGCTAAATCCGGCACTGGAAAAATAATTCCGCATCACCCTTTCACCTTTGGTTCCTAAATCTTTTTTTGATAATGGCCCTTAACGAAGAAGCCACTATTTTAGATATGAACAGCTTATGCAGCAAGTTCCTGGCATGACCATACCATCAATGTTTTCAAACACAATATATCTTGGACAATTATCATAAATGTGTCTTTTA
This sequence comes from Octopus bimaculoides, assembly GCF_046866305.1. Taxonomy (NCBI): domain Eukaryota; kingdom Metazoa; phylum Mollusca; class Cephalopoda; order Octopoda; family Octopodidae; genus Octopus; species Octopus bimaculoides. The sequence continues at coordinate 64,200,194 of NC_142939.1, forward strand.
TTTTCGAGGGAGCAGTGTATAGATAAGTCTGAGGAGGTGTGGTCAAGCGGGCCGCACTACTAAAAAAATTGAAGGTAATTTTTCCCTAGGCGCGCCTTTCAGAAAGTCCTGCAAGCCACAGGTGGCCCAACATAAATTTAGCTGATGTTTCATGCTGTGTCAATGACCATGAAAAGACACTCTTGGTGGCTCGCTCACCTTTGTTGTAGCTCATTCGGCTAAAGTGTAGCTACGACTAGAGGGAGACAGACAGACAGAAAAAGTGAGAGGCGAACAACAAAGAGTGGAGACAGAATGAGAGGGAGCTGGAGAAAGAAAAGGAATAGGGAGAGAGAAGGGGTAAGAAAGAGAAACAGAGAATGCACGTGCATCAAAGTTGGATGAGACCCAATTAGGCTGAAATAACGAACATATGCTAAACCCATATGTTCCTAAACAGTATAAGATCCTAAAATAAGCTTAGAATATTAGTAAACAGACATTACATACAAGTGACATATATGAAAACTTATACCCCTATCTATTTCTATATCTCTATCTCTCTGCCTCTCTATCTATGCCTATATATGTACACACACACAATACATACACACGCACACACACACACACACACACACATATATATATATATATATATATATATATATATATATGTGTGTGTGCGTGTGTATGTATGTATGTATGTATGTATATATTTCAAAACCGAGCAAATAATTCACGAAAAATATAATTTGCGAAGATACCATTGACTTTGTTATTATCTAGTGTAACAATTCTAAAATGTTAATAACAGAATCAATTATATAGTTATCCGGCCATTGAAAGGAATTTTCAATGGCCGGATAACTGAAGAGATGTTGGCGTGGGCTCCCACCCTGGCATCCGAAACTCGGAGTTTTATCATGGCTACTGAATAAGTGCCACATATTTTTACAGATATATATATATATATATATATATATATATATATATATATATATATATCCACACACACACACACACATCAGCAACATCACCCTCCCAACGAACACCACCACCACCACAAAAGTCAGAGCCAAAGACAGAACCCAGATCTCTGCCAGACATTTATGAGGGGAACAAACGAAGAGTATAAAGTATGGCACCTAAGATGATATGATCTGTGAAGACCGCGTCATGTTTTATGACTGACGTAAAAACGTGTTACAAGACGGTAATAAGAGAATTGGTATATGGGGATGACGCGAAGGCAAAGATTGAGACACAAAAGGAAGGATGTGGAAAGGTGGAGGTGGGATTTATTGTTGAAGGTGGATCACATGACTTTCAGAAATACCAAAAAGCAGGGTTGAATTTCCATTGCTGTGGTGGAATATAAGCACAGAAACAACAGCGAATGAACGAGCGAAAGAACGACCCAGTTTTTAGCTGAAAAAGTCAAGAGACGTGAGATGGTGATTCTTATTGTGTACGTTGCTTCCGCTACGTTCATTGTTTGTTATTTCAAACACTGAGAAGAGAGCTAGTAGATGGAATGAAAGAATGAAGGAAGGAATGACAGAAAGAAAGGAGGAAAGAAAGGAGGCGATTTGGAAGGAGGAGGAAGATGAGGAGGTGAGGTGATTGTTGTTGTGACGAGGTGGGAAGGTAAATATATGTGTATGTGTAAACGTATACATATATATATATATATATATATATATATATATATATATATATATATATATATATATATATATATATATATATATGTATGTGTGTATGTATGTATGTATTATACATATATATACATATATACATATATAATAATAAACATAGATATAGATATAAATATATGTATACTCATATATGCATAAATATTTATGTATGTATACATATATGTGTGTGTGTGCTTGTGTGTATGTATGTATGGCTATATATGTGTACATATATACAAATAAATATATATCTATCTACATATATATATATATAGTTAAATATATATATATATATATATATATATATATATATATATATATATATATATATATACACACACATATATGCATATACATATATGTATACGAATACACGTTTGTGCGCATGCCTGAACGTGTCTATTTGTGTGGCAATCTACGCCTTTTTGTTCTCACGACACGGAAATTCTTTGTTTTCTGCTGGTGTTGTATTGTTGAGTAATTATTTCTTTTTTTTTTTTTACCTCTTCACCGTGGATTGGTGCCAGATACCCTTCTGTGGAACTATAAGTCTGTGGCAGTCGATAGAACAGTTTGACTGCATTCACAGATAAGGTGAAGGTGGTGGTAATGGTGGTGAAATCTAACCTATGATGATGATGATGATGATGATGATGATGATGATGATGATGATGATGATGATGATGATGGAAAGGGAGTTCATGAAACTGAGAGCAATCAATTGTTTTTGCAAGGCCTGAAATAGTTTCTAGTAAGGATTTTGTAAATATCATCAAGCCCCAGAATAAAACACACACACACACACACATATATACATACATGCATATATATATATATATATATATATATATATATATATATATATATATATATATATATATATATATATATATATATATATATATATATGTATATATATATATATATATATACAAATATATATATATGTACATACGTATATATATATATATATATAGAAATATACATATATATATACATATATATATATATATATATATATATATATATATATATATATATATATATATATATATATATATGTATATATATATATATATATATATATATATATATATATATATATATATATATATATATATATATATATATATATATATATATATATATATATATATATATATATATATATATATATATATATATATATATATATATATATGTATATATATATATATATATATATATAATATAGATTTAATCAAAAGATTAAATGTGATACTTTATTACTATAAGTATAGTTATCATTTATTTGGGCACTTGTTAGCATTTTCTTTTTGAAATTTAGCACAACTAAGTTTAACAACAGTATTATCCCTACTCTCTTTAATCTTTCCAACAGCTGAAGTGCGAATTTGTATGTTTCTAGGGTCCATGTTTATGTCCTTTCGAACTACATTATTAATGATATTGGAATTAGTACTAATTTAAATAGGGTATCCCTCAAATACTTTCAGACAATTAGTAGTGGTAGGAAAATCATAGTCATTCAGGAGATGGTATTTCTTTCTTTATAACCAAACCTAGTTAGAGCCTTATTATAGTAGCTAATGTTATGGTCGAAGATGTCTTAAATAGTAAAGAGCATTGATATACGAGAGGATATACCATTGATCTAGAATACTATGACTGCTCTTGGATGGTTCGAAAAGCGATTAACATATAGTTAGATGCTGATTTGGTTTGTGAAAAGGCTTGGAGAGACCTGTATTAAGACCTAAAGTAATGTCTTGTTAGTTAACTATCTTTTCAGCTGTCATTAAATGTAAAAGACAAGCCTAGATTTTTAAAGTATCGTATAAGTTTTTCCTAGTTCTATCATAGCTTGCAGTACTAGAATTACGTTTAATGAGCAAAACATCGTCCTTGTAAAGACCGCCTTTAAGGTTCTGAAATTCACCCTTAATGCAATATAAGTATAGCCCCACACGTGGCTAAAAATCAATTTATGTAATTTGTTTATATTTTTATATACTTTTTATGCTATTTATTTTTTACTTTAGCTAATTTCGCTTCCTTCTTTACTCATCAAATCAATCTAATTTTGCCCAGTTTTCGGCATTCGGTACAAGATTCTTATTATATATATATATATATATATATATATATATATATATATATATGCAGAGAGAGGGAGAGAGAGTGTGTGTGTATGTATTTGTGTATATATATATATATATATATATATATATATATATATATATATATATATATATATATATATATATATATACATATATGCACATATATATATATATACATATATGCACATATATATATATATGTACATGTATTACGTATGTTTATGTGTATACTCACGTATATACATATATTTACCTATACACACATACATATATGTGTATGTATATATATATATATATATATATATATATATATATATATATATATATATATATATATATATATTATATATGCACACATATATGTACATGTGTGTGCATATATGTGTATTTGTATATAAGACTCTACGTATTCAGCGGACGATGCGTAATTTCTTGTATCTTTAACAATTTTACATCTGCTAAAATTTCCGTCTTTCTTCCGATATTCTTCTCCAGGAATGGTATGACCTGCGGCTGACATGGAATCCTGAGGACTTTGGCGGAGAGACCATGCTCCATATTCCATCCGAAGACCTTTGGAGACCCGACATCGTTGTCTACAACAAGTTAAGTCCTTTCCTTTCTTCATCTCTCTCATATTTTCTGGGTTTTCCTTTTCTTCTCCTTTATTTTCTAATTAGCATTTCCTTTCCCTCATCCTTTCTTTCTCTCCGATATCATGTCTTTTTAGATTCTTTAGTTTTTCCGATGTTGTACTATGCTTGGTTTTTTTTAACTTTCTTCTACAATTTCATGTAACTTTCGACTTATTTCTTCTTTCTCTGTCTTTCTTCGTCTGTTTCCCTCTATGTATTTATCTCTTATTTATCTACTTATATATTTTTTGCTTCTTTGTCTTACGCTTTGTTCGTTTGTTTTGTCGATTTGTTTTGCGTTTATTTCTTGTTGGTGTTTTTTCTTCTAAAACTTTCAAAACTGTTGTTCGCTAACAGCAATACGGAAGAACTTTTGTGCAAACTTTAAAATAATCGACTAGCCCCTTCCCCTAAAATTAAGTACTTGTTGCGTATTGAGGTTGATCTAATCTACTGGCCCCTCCTCCCAAATTTCTAGAGTAGAAAAGAATATCTTCTGTTTCCACAAACGCATAAAAAAAATAGAAAAAAAAACGGGGGCGGGGAAAAACACCTCTAATTATTTATTACTAATAAAATACAGTTTTCATTGCATTTTCTTCAGATAGCTTTTAAATGACTGTGATGTAATCACTGTAAAATACGACTTAGACATGTTTTTTTTTTTGTTTTTTACCGTGACTTCATCTTCTGCTTCTACAAACGCCTCAAATTATGAAAAAATATCTTAAATATTATTATTTAGCGAATTCAGGAAATTTTCCATGTAGATGTAAATTGCTGTACACCCCCATCCCTCCTTATGGAGGGACGGGGGGGTGCTGTAATTATAGCAAATAAATAAGTAGAGGCGATTTTTTCCGCACGTTTTCTATTTTTCGATGCATTTCTTGAGACAGAAGGTTTCACAGAGCTCTAAGATTCTACACCATTTATTTTGATGTCCATTCACAACTTTCCTGCACTGTTCCCATCACGAAATTGAAAACCGTGAAAAAACGTTAGCCCACTACTGAACACTAATATATACACATGCACACAGAGAAATATATAAATCCTGAACAATCTTGAGACTCAAGTTTATAAAAATACATGTTTATATATGTATGAATTTGTGTGCATTGGGTAAACTTCAACAGAGCATTACTTAAATTTTCTCACCGACATTGAATACATCCCGTAATTTTTTTAAATATGATTCAGAAATATAGATATAAAATCAATATATTCATATATATTTTCTTTCTTCTTTTCTTTCTCTTCTTGTTTCCAGCGCCGACGGGGATTTCGTAATCACAATGTTAACAAAGGCTCTTGTGTCGTACGATGGTAAAATAGTTTGGGAACCGCCTGCTATCTACAAAACATATTGCCCTATAGACGTAGAATATTTTCCGTTCGATACCCAGTTATGCTTCATGAAATTCAGCTCCTGGACTTACGATGGTAACGAAGTTGACTTGATCGACTTTTGCCACGGCACCGGTCAAACGCAAGTTGATGGCAAGGTTGTGATCGCGAATGGCATCGATATGAAAGGCTACTCTCAGAACTCTGAATGGGAAATTCTAAACGTAACATCAACTCGAGAGATCAAAACGTATCCATGCTGTCCAACACCTTACCCAATCATATTATACAACATAACAATGAGACGCATCCCTCAATTTTACACTTTGAACTTAATCATACCTTGTGTATCAATTTCGTTCTTGACTATTCTTGTATTCTATTTACCGTCCGTGAGTGGTGAGAAAATTACTCTGTCCATATCAGTTCTCTTGGCACTGACTGTATTCTTCTTGCTGCTTTCTGAAATCATTCCGCCCACTTCTCTTGTGATTCCTTTAATCTGTAAATACCTCATGTTCACTATGCTAATGGTGACGGCATCGCTATTTCTGACTGTCTACGTATTAAACGTCAATTACCGAACAACCACAACTCATACAATGTCCCAATGGGTGCGGTATTACTTTTTGGAAAGACTGCCCACTTTCCTTATGATGAAGCGACCCCGTTTCGAAGATGAGCCGCCGATTCTGCCACCGTCCAAGATGCAAAGTTTAAGTACCTTCGACGGAGAAGAACCCGTAGAAACTCGAAGCATCACACTCAACTGTAGAGGAGAGGTGCCGACATACGAGAACATGTGTCCGCACCAGACCATTGATGAACCTGACCCTGGGAAGATGGAGAAAATGCAAAGCCTTGATGACTGGACAGGTAAACTGGTGGAAGAGATGATAAGTAATGTGGAATATATTGCCAGCACCAAAAAAGATGTCGAAGAAGGCAGTGCTGTGAGTATAAACGTTTCTTCTTTTACTGTAGACTAAGGTGGTGAGCTGGCAGAATCCTTAGCACAAATGATTATTACAAATTATAATTTGTTTATAGTGGTCAAATATATATGTTATACATTGGCTCACTCCATCCATCAAATCGACGTTCCCTGAATAGGTGCACGCCAGGTGTTGAGGTGAACGTAGAGTAACGTGAGAAGTGTTTTACTGAAGAACACAATGCACCACGACCTCACAATCATGAGTGCAACATTGTGACCAATAGGCCATGGGCCTTTACAAATAGTCTATATAAAATACCGATCAACTAACACCCACATCAGTATCCTCTTCAAATCGAAGCCGATAACATCGATGCATGTTATCAATAATAATTTCAAATTTTTGGAACAAACCTAGCAATTCCTAATACTCAATTGGTACTTAATTTATCGGCCCCGAAAGAATGAAAGGTAAAGTCGACTTCAGCAGATTTTGAACTCAGAATGTAAAGACGAACAAAATGCCGCTAAGCATATTGCCCGGCGCGCTACCGATTCTGCCATCATGTCACCTTAATGTAGCTTTTATCTTTTATCTTTTACTTGTTTCAGTCATTAGACTGCGGCCATACTGGGGCACTGCCTTGAATTTTTAGTCGAATAGATCTACTCCAGTACTTATTTTTTAAGTCTGGTACTTATTCAATCGGTCTCTTTTGCCGAACCGCTAGATTACGGGGACGTAAACACACTAACACTGATTGTCAAGTAGTGATGGGAGGACAAACACAGATACACACACACACACACACACACACACACATGCACAAATACATATATATGTATATACGACGGGCTTCTTTCAGTTTCAGTCTACCAAATTCACTCACAAGGATTTGGTCGGTCCGAGGAGGTTATAGTAGAATAAACTTGCCAAAGATGCCACACAGTGAGACAGAACCCGGAACTGCATGGTTGAGAAGCAAGCTTCTTACCACACTGCCACTCCTACGCCTATGTTAACAAATAATAAATAATTAACAAATAATAAATTAATTGAAATAAATTTAAAATTGCTCAATTTGTTTTCATCAGCTTACATAATAAAAATTGTTTGCAGAGAAAGTAAACTGCACATTGAAGTGCAAAAAGGGCTCTGGACCACACACTGAAATATCACATAAGACTGCATACGCAGGTCATCATATTACCGCGATTTCTCATCCCTATTCATATCAATTTTTTATTAACGTTTCTCCTTGTTCTTTTCTTCTATTTGCAGGCGGTGCGTGATTGGGCCTACATCTCAACGTTGATAGATCGATTATTCCTTTGGGTCTTTAGTGTGATTTGTACGATCGGAACCGTTGTCATTTACCTGAATGCACCCTCACACTTTGACACTAGGCCTAGTTTAGCAGCAGGAGATTTCGTCAATCTTTCCTGCACTTTTTGAGCATGTTACTCTACTG